>NW_017297725.1:154385-164791 GCF_001594075.2 Trachymyrmex cornetzi | reverse complement strand
TGCCGATCCGGTCTGTTGTTCCTTTAACGAATGGAAGGAAGGCTAGTATCCTTTCGTCTGGTTGTGTGTCAGGGTTCGTTGTCTTGTTTGCAAAACTATTGAATTTTCCTGCAAATTGGTATCTGGGGGTTTTCGTGGTCGCTGATTACGAATCTGAAGTCCGTTTTAAAAAATTTAAAATGGCGGATCCAATATGGTGGACGAACTAAAAAAAAATTATAGAATTTTCCTTTAATTTGAATCTAGGAAAGTTTTGTGTTGCTGATAACGTCTAGGATCTGCTATACCTGAAAAAATAAGGTACACCCAGGATGTGCCACGGGGAGGCTCCTAAGTACGATTTGCGTCCCATTTTTTTACTTCTTTTATTTTATTGTTTTTTTTTGTTTTTAACATTTTTTTGCGGTTTTTTTGGTTTTCTTTTTATTTTTTATAATTTTAAAGAAATGAACATGAAACATGAAAATGAACAGAGAAACATTCCTAGTTTTTAAATGTTAAACATCTTTAGTGTGGTAGATTTCGAAGCATGGAACTACGCATAATCCCACATCACAGTCCTGACAAAAATAAAGTGTCTCTTTTCTCACTTTTTTGCCGTTAATTAACAACTCAACTTGATATTTACTAATAAAACTGATAAATATGAAAATGGGAAGTCAGGGACTAAAAAACCCTTGAATATAATTTTTTATTAAAATTCACTCATTTCTTAATTTTTATGTCCGCCGTATTGGATCCGCCATTCTGAATTTTGAAATTCTCACTTTACATTCGTAATCAGCGACCACGAAAACCCCCAGATACCAATTTGCAGGAAAATTCAATAGTTTTATCAAATTTCAGCCATATTGGATCCACCATCTTGAATTTTTGAAAATCGACTTTAAAATCGTAATCAGCGACCCCGAAAACCCCTAGATACCAATTTACAGGAAAATTTACAGGAATTTCCATTGACAATGTCAACTTGACCTTGAACTGACCTTCAAGGGCATGGTCAAGGTCATGATCAAAGTCACAGCCGGACGTAAAATTTTCCGCTGTTTCCATTCCTGTGGTCAAAAATATGTGTTCCTATTTAAAAAAGTAAATTTGACCTTGAAATGACATTCAAGGTCACGGTCAAGGTCACATCTCAGGTCACGATTGAATAGCCAGGAAAAAAATCTAAGACTTTTGACTGAAACTTTTTTCCCCAAAGTGCATTCCTCCACAGTTATTTGGCCGTTTCCATACTTTTGGATCACCCTGTATGTAACTATATATATATATTATTATTACATATATATAATATATACACATAATGATACCATTCTAGCAAAATTTAATGAAAATGAAGGAATCGTGGTAGCGTGTTCGTTTGATAAAATTTATTAAATCTTCTATAAATTAATTGGCCCTGAAAAGGACCGTTTTTATGTTTTACAATTTATGTGGCCCTGAAAAGGACCGTTTGTAAACAAAATCTATATTAGTCTTTCTCTGTAAGAAATTGACGGTTTAGTCTTAGTAAGTCTCTTCAGTCCCCAAAGTCTTCTTCGTGTTAAATCGAGGGAGTAGAATCCAGGAGGTGAGTCTGGTGGTGTGTAGCCTGTTTGTGATCCTGGTGGTGTGGATATTTCCTTCTGCGATGCGAAGTCGCTCTGCGTTTCTCGATGGGCTACCTCAGGTCGGCTCAGCGTTCCTCGGTGAACTCTCGGAACAGGCTGGGTCTGCGTTGCCTTTGTAGAGAAGTCACTCGGAGATCTAGGTAGCGGAGACAGGAGCTGCGGCGGTACTGGATAGCGGGAAGACAGAGGTCTCCTAACCCTCGGGTCGTTTGTGGCCAGGAGGAAGCTCGGAGGTCTTGTGAAGACCGGCGAAGAAATCTCCACCTTAAGTAGCCGCCAAGTCACTGGAGGGGATGTTGATTCGCCCTATTGCTTGGTTGCCATTGAATACCTCGGTGCAACCTCTTGAATCTACGACGGCTCGCTGGATCTCGCTGAGGAAGATTTCTTCCACCAGGGAATGATCCGTGATCGACGAGAGACAGACTCCACGGTTACACCACAAAAAGGATAATGCTCTTGCGGTATATTGCAAGAGACAAAATCGAGCCATTGGCCATGCCTTTATATAGCCGTTCAGAGATTTTCGAAATACGAGAAAATTTGCCGAAATGCGCCTTCTATTAATTTCTTGAGAAATTAATTTTTTTCGAATCACTTCAAGTAGGTCTTGGAAACAAATGCATCCGCATGAAGTTTGCTCCGTTCGAGTTGTTCGAAATATGTATGTGGTGTCAAATAGACCGCCACAAAAATATACAATGTTGAAATAATAGATTAATACGGTAAGCATCGAAACATAGTCTATGAAGTAATGTTTACAATTTTTGATATTCGATATACTTTAATATTTTATTTTATAATAAAATGTACTTCTACAGGAGTGTCTACAATATACAAATGTAATTCAGTTGTACACACGGGGACATAAATGCCTACCCATCAGAAACACGTATCTTCAATATGTTCCGATACTAGATGGGTAGGCATTTATGTCCCCGTGTGTACAGTTTTAAAAAATAATTGAATAACATGATGTATATAAATAACAAAATTAATTGAAATTTAAAATTTCTGTTTGTATATATGGTTATTTTTTATATTTGATAATATGTTCCCAAGGAAATAGCAATCCTGGTGGTGTATGCATGGTCAAGTTTCTCTTCTGAAAGAATAAGACAAAAAATTGCCAGTTAATGTAAATAACATAGCAAGTTATAAAAAAACACATTACATATCACTTAACTTACAAAAACATTTTATTCTCAAACATAAAATATAAAAAAGTTTTCATTCTTTGTCGTACAATATCAAAATGTAAATATTTGAAATATAAGAAATAAATGCATGAAATAACGTGAATAGAAGATTAATGTATGAAATACATGAACAATGTAATGCATAAAATAAAACAATACATATCTTAACTATCAGTCAGTTTCAAATACAAGAAATAAATACATTTAATAACGTGAGTAGAAGATTAATGTATGAAATACATGAACAATGTAATGCATAAAATAAAACAATACATATCTTAACTATCAGTCAATTTCAAATACAAGAAATAAATACATTTAATAACGTGAGCAGAAGATTAATGTATAAAAAGTGATAAACAATAGAGTAATGCATAAAATAGAACAATACATATCTTAACTATCAATCAATAACACCTTACGATGTACGGAATTTTTGCAATGTACCTATTAATTGACATTATAATGCATGACCATTGTTTTGCTACTAAATTCTTTCTGCTTTTTTGGGGTAATTTTCTTTCGCGTTATTTTCAATTTAAAAATAACAAATCGACTCACGATTTTTCGTTTTAAATTATGGCAATCTGGTATTGTGTAAGGCAAAGCTTCAAATTTTTCAGTTAAATACTTTTTCAAATCAATGTTGCGTTTAAATAAATCCGTTTTTTCATAAGCTTTAAACATTTCTTTCATTTGTCTAAAAAATTCAAACATTGACTCATTTACAAAAAATAAAGTTTCTTTATTGTAACACCGTAACGCCGTTAATCTGTTATGGTGAGCAAAATAAGATTTTTTATTTCCAACACATGAGAAACAGCGATTGCAAGTTTTCTGCATTTTCATAATGCTGGTAAGAATATATCCAGCAAGATGGTGTAAAATATTCAATTGTTCTTTGTTCATGGTATCTTTTGTCTGTATAACGTACTCCCCAACTGATTTTGTCCGATACATTTTTTTTAATCGTTTGATGGTTGTTAAAAAATCGGTTAAAAACTCACGATCATCGCAGTTATAATTACTAATAGATACGTTTCTCATATACTGAGATATTTGTTGTTAACTTTAAGTTATTTTTAAATTGGACAGCATTTAGAACACAATGTTTACTACCCAGAACGGAAAAGAGATTTTCAACGCAGTCCTGCGTAAATCTGCCACCTAGTACGTAATCGTAATGTTTTTCCGTTAATAAGTATTCAGTCACATCTATTAATGATTGAGTAGTTAAAATCATTCCTTTTTGAAATGGCTTCCAATAGCCTGTAACCGAAACTGAGTTGTCTGATTAAATTTATAAATTCCCTTAGAAAATTGATAGTTTCATTATATTTATCCAAATTGTGTCGACTAAGAGCAAGT
Organism: Trachymyrmex cornetzi; assembly: GCF_001594075.2. Lineage (NCBI taxonomy): Eukaryota > Metazoa > Arthropoda > Insecta > Hymenoptera > Formicidae > Trachymyrmex > Trachymyrmex cornetzi. The sequence goes on along the minus strand of NW_017297725.1, from coordinate 160,611 downwards.
ATACTATTCCGTGTACTAACAATATCAAACCATTTACAAATTTGTTTCACCAGCCACGAAGTTGTCAGATATTCAGGTTTCGATTCCTTAGTTGTCAAAAATTGTAAGGAAGTATAAACTGCGTGACTCAGAACGTGACAGGAACTTTTAACCGTCATTTTTAGAAAATGTTTCGATTTGTCGAGGTATTCTGGTAACAATTTCGGTGCCAAATGTAATGAAGCGTTTTTTTGACGGTCTGATAATTCAGTGAAATGTGCTGAAAGTGCTGTATTCGTTGGTAAATTATACTTTTCTACGTAATATTTAGGAATCGTTGTGTACTTATGATTAAGCATTCCTTCCTTAAAGTTTTTTAGCGCGTGTGAGCTATCGTGAAAAAAAAATAGATTCCGAGTTTCATCATTCGGATGTACACATTTATTTTTTTTCAAAATGACGTGAGACATTGATGTTAAATTCTCTCCACATGCCTTGATTGGCTGAACCCATATCAGAAACAATCCCATGAACATGCAATCATATTTTCTCTGCTTCCTGAATCATTTCCAGAATTATATCTTTATACACGGAACCGTTTGTTTTAACTGTAAAATAATATGCCGCAGTTTGTTTCCACCTGTGCCCTATGCTTGCTAGCATGAAAACTAAGGCATGCGTCGCAATGTCGTTATTATTATGTCTGGGTAAAGTTACGTGCCCTACATATGTATTAATGGATATGTCCAAAACAGTACCTGCTGATATACTTATTTCGTCAAGCACAAGTAAACAATCCCTATCTCTATCGTTTTTCAATTGCGAAACTTTAATGTTTAAAAATTCGAAAACTTCATGCAAAATTCCGCTCTGAAATGTTAAATTTTCGAATTTTCGATTGAGGGTTCGCAATGAAGGAAGAGGAAAACCATGCTTTAGTAGTTCTTTGTAGCCAGATAATCCGCATGCAAACTTTAATTGATAAGCTTTAACTAAAGTAGAATCACTCCATTTTGGCATTCTTTTATATCCACAACCCAACTTTTTCATTTGGTCAACATTCAATAGATTTTTTAATGCATTAGAAACATGTTTTTGAATACCAACTTCTTCTTGCAATTTTTCAATTTTTTTCCTGTATCCTCTTTGCAGACGTTTGTGCTTCTTCTTCATTGCAAACCTTAACCTTTCTGACTGTTGTAACTGTTTTTGCAGTCGTTCAATGATTCTGGAATTGTTTGAAGTAGTCGACCCATGTTCAATTTGACCCTCAGTAGTTTTATCCATTACAATGGCCGGTATTCATAGTCAGATCTTATATTCAAGACCGTCTTAAGTACAGTCTTAAGAAGTCACGAACCAATCAGAGGGCTGCATTAGCGTCTTAAGACATTACTTAAGACGGTCTTGAAATAAGAACCGACTATGAATACCGGCCAATGTGACTCTTTTCGTGTAAAATTTTGTTCCTGGTAGCATCTGGACCATAATTTTCAGTTTCTGTGTTGAGCGTTGTCTGTTCTCTGTCGGAAACATTTGCTGCTGGACTTCTTGTAATTTCTAATTCATTTTGTATTATCTTCACTTCTTTATTTACCGATACGGTAAGTATCGATATACTTTCTTCTTCAATTTCGGTAGACACTGTTGACACTGAAAAGAATAATATTTTACACAACTCTGTTAGGAATTAGTTCTAATTACCTTTATATATCTGCATATTTTTATATTATTAAAATAGAGACATTACACTATATAAAAAAATTTATATAATTGCACTTAAAGAAACGAATTTTTTCTACTTGGGAAAAAATGTTCACAATCACATGATGCTGTCCTCGATTCCGTGAAATTTTTATTTTAAGGATTTTTTTATGTCTCCAAAACTATGAGTGTTATTCAGATGGCCTGTCTTAAATGCCTCAATTGTATATTAACAACACCTTTTCATTGCAAGCTTGTGAACGATTTATTTTACTTACCATTAGTGATTTTCTGATGCTTTTGCTGTATCACAAGTTCACCAAATATTGTTGGCTCCGCAGACGATTTTAATTTTTTGTTTGATCCATGATCCTCCCACATATCAGCTATAAAGTGAAACTGAAAAATAGAAGTGTTTAACTTAGCTTTTTTTTTATTCTATTACTGATCCGCAGTTATTGATTTCAGTAAATAATTTTTCAAATTATACTAAAGTAGGAAAAACATAATGTACCTTGCATAATGCAGCACAATAATTAAAGGTTTTATCTTCCATTCCACAATTTATCAGCCACGTACGTAATCGCTGTGGATCTCTTGGAAAATTACACATTTTCGAACCATTTCTATTTGAATTACTGCATCCTTTTGCAGCACACGTGACCATTGTAAAATATTTTGAATATACAATCAAGCATTTTAAGTGTTTCAAAATTTTATTTTTAGCAATTATGTGATGAAGTAAAAGTAAAAACTTACCACTTGACTTTACATGAATATAAACTTCACAAAAGTAAGGTTATATGTCACGTCTCATGTATGTCAGACAGACACTATAGACGACCAATCTATAGTCAACCGGAACTGATCGTAAAATCGCGGAACCAATCAGCGATAGGCACATGTATTGGCTTCACCCTCCTTATACCCACTCTAATCCGAACTAAAAATTTGAAAATTCAAAATGGTTGAATCAATATGGCGGATGGAATTCTTAAAGGTCTTTCGATTACAGCCAAATTTCGTATAAGGGGTTTTAGGGGTTGCTGATTTCGAATCCGGATTAAAAATTTGAAAATTCAAAATGACTGAATCAATATGGCGGAGGGAAATGTTAAGTCTTCCAATTTCAGCGAAATGAAGCATTAGAAGGTTTTCGAGGTCGCTAATGCCGAATCCGAACTTAGAATTTGAAAATTCAAAATGGATTTAGGGGTTGCTGGTCTCGAATCTGGATTAAAAATTTGAAAATTCAAAATGACTGAATCAATATGGCGGAGGCAAATGCTAAAAGTCTTCCAATTTCAACGAAATGAAACATTAGAAGGTTTTCGAGGTCGCTAATGTCGAATCCGAACTTAGAATTTGAAAATTCAAAATGGCTGAACCAATATGGCGGACGGAAATGCTAAAAGTCTTCCGATTTCAGGGAAATAAAGCATTAGAAAGTTTTCGGGGTTGTTGATGCTGAATCTGATTTTAGAATTTGAAAATTCAAAATGGCTGAACCAATATGGCGGACGGAAATGCTAAAAGTCTTCCGATTTCAGGGAAATAAAGCATTAGAAAGTTTTCGGGGTTGTTGATGCTGAATCTGATTTTAGAATTTGAAAATTCAAAATGGCTGAATCAATATTGCAGACGAAAGTGCTCAAAATTCTCAGATTGTAGTGAAATTTAGCAATTAAGGGTTTTCGGGGTCGTTAATTTCTGTTGAAATGTAGATTTTGGGGGTCACCGATTTCGAGGACAAATGTTCGGAAGTGAGAACCATACAAAAAAATAAATTTAAGCTTAACTAAAATAGGGACGAAAGAAGAATACAGCTTTTACAACCGTAAACAAAGAAAGGGTAATTTCAAATTGTATAGAATTGATTGATTTTAAAGTACATTGATTAGGTTTAAAAATAAAAAGAAAAAATAAATATTTTATACCTGTATTCAAAACTTGAATAAGTATGTAAAATAATATAAAGAATAAGAGTCAACGAGTGATAAATAAGAAAAGTTTATAAAAATCAAGATAAAATCAGGGTCATGTGAGGTCAGTGCGAGCGTAGCGCGCGCATGAAATGGACTAGTTCATGTTAAAAATAAAAGTACCTATTAGATACCTTTAAGGTACATTTAAAATACCTGTACCTGTACCTAGGTATTTTACTTTTTTAGTACCTGTACCTGTACTTCGGTACATTTTTTCTAGAGTACCTGTACCTGTACCTAGGTATTGAAAATAGAGTACCTTGCACAATACTGCTAATGATGATGATGGAGTAGGCGATTGCATCAATTGCTCGATATTCGCCCGTTTTTTGACAAATACCGTCCACATAACTTGAGGCAGGACGATGCGGTTGCCTCGGGTGTCGCCAATGGTAATTCCACGTAGGAAATAGATCCCGCAGCGATCCCATTCTCTAAAAACTTGTACGCTGTCGGTGTCAATGCGAATATTCTTCTCAAAATTGTACGAGAAGACGCGCTGTAATGAAGAAGAACAAACGAATGAATAATCCATAGAGAAAAATTTTTCACAAATACAATTGAAATACTTACTTGCGCGGTTCATGTTGAACGTAAGAAATAGCACTGGAGATCACTGCAAAACGAATCTGTCGGGACGACTGATGCAGTATCGTTGTACCGTTCTCTATTTTTAAATCTTGTCCCCTCCAACAATTTTGTAACAAAAGATTTTTTAGACACATCTGGTGATGACATCAATGTAATCTAATACTGCAAATTGCAGCGTCAGCAAATTTGCAAGTTTCAATGCAACTTTGTCAGCGTAATGCAAGAATTTCTTTCAAGGACATTCAACATGTTGCAATATGTTTCGCGATGACATCATCATTTTAACACGTGCAAAATGCACCCCTTACAATAAAAGATTTTAGACGTATCCGGTGATGACATCAATGTAATCTAATACAGCGAAAAATACTACATTTGCAAATATATAACTGCTTTGTCAGCGTAATATAAGAAATTTTTTCAAGGATATTCAACATGTTACGACATGTTTTGCGGTAACATCATCAATTTAACACGTGAGTAGCAAAGCAAGGTATGTTCTCGCTCATGGAGTACCCCGCGGGGTAAGGGGCCGGGGGGAAAACTAGGCGAGAGGGGTACTGTGGTGCGGGGGGGCAGCCAATGAGCGAGCTGCTTTAGCCTCCCACCACCTCTCGCGGTTTTCCTCCCCGGCCCCCGTCCCCGCGGGTGCAGGTGTGTGTGAGCTCGTGACGTCACGACGCGAGGAGCGACGTGACGAAGGTCCTGCGAGCTCGAGAGCGGAAGGATGACTGAGGGAGTTCGCGCGTTTTTTTCGCGCCAACGCCCGTTCGCCCTCCCTCCCCTCGACCCCCTCGCGTATTCAGAACCCCCTTAGCCGTATGCTCGATCTCGCTCCCCTCGACTCGCGTATCTAGAATCCCCTGTCCCGTATGCTCGATCTCGCTCGCACCAACGCTCGCGTATCTGGAATCCCTCATGTGCCGTATGTTCGATCTCGCTCGCGCCAACGCTCGCGTCGATGAATTGGATCGAGGATTTTTGGAAGGACACACCGCGACATGTCACGACACGTTTCGCGGGTGACGTCATCGGTTGCGTTCGATTGTACCACACACACTTTTACTGTCGTGTTTTGTCAGAGTGTTAGTGCAATAAAAAAAGATATATTTAAAACAGGAATGATTTCCTTTGTGTTTTGTCAGAGTGTTAGTGCAATAAAAAAATATATTTAAAACAGGAATGATTTCCTTTATGTTTAGTATGTGCTTTAAGAAAAAAAGAAATATTAAAAAATAGGAATAATTGTTACACAGTTTTTCCTGGGTAAATAAAAGTAAATAAATAAAAGTGTTTTATAATTAATAGAATAGTATGTACATCGAATGGTGTACATAATTAATGCTCTCCGAAAACCAGAGCGATCAACTCACAATCGAGGATGTTGTTGCGGTCGAAGGATTCGTCATCATACATCATTTCCAGCATGTTCGCAGATTTCGTGACAGTGGACGCGATAGCGAGAAGCCGTGAAAATTTTTTGTCAACGTTATCAGTCATTGCGGTTAAGGAGGAAATGAGACGATTCACATAGTATTCAAGGTTAAATATATTAAGTACAGTGCTTTTCGACATGGATAGACGAGCTGTACTTGTTTCTAAGCGCAGTATTGGTAGATTATTGATTCGTCCGAAGCGTAACGTTAAATATACAATGGAGACGGCGTCGCGCGTATTCCTCTATTATTCTCATCGTACTGCAAAAGGGACAAAATGACGTGTTTTTGTTCGAGAAGCTCTCTCCAGATGTCCGGTGAAAGCGAAATCTCTTTACCGTGAGAATCTCCCAAAACGATAGTTACGTAAGAAGGGAGTTTGACATTAATACCAATGTTCAAATATTTGTAGCCGGTTACAGTTAACGGATATCTTCTCTCGAGAATGCGTACGATAGAATGATGTGTGATTTGATGTCTGTAATTAAAGAAAAAATCAGTGAATGGAAAAAAGGATGCAAAAGAAAAAAA
>NW_017297725.1:152594-154264 GCF_001594075.2 Trachymyrmex cornetzi | reverse complement strand
CCCCTTTCCTTCTTCTTATTTCTCGTTGTGTTTTATGTAGTACTCGATCGAAGTAGTCGACTCAAGATATTCTGCATTTGTTGCAATAATCCATCTCTCGAACATTCGACGTTGAGTATGTTTATATCAAATTTACCAGCTTTTGTTACAGTTCTCGTGAACTCGTTAAATTGGTAGAATTGTTGTTTTTTAGCAAATTATAGATTACCATCATTATATCGGAAGGCTAAGGTGGGAGCTGACGGTATTCCCGGGAATACCGCTTGTGAGTGATATGAACGAACACTCATATTGCATTCATCTATTTGCGCCACATCGTTATTATTGAAGATCACATAGGTTTGTCCTCTGTTAGTATTTACTACGGTATTGATGAAAATGTTCGGGGGAAATCCTAGACTTGAGAGACGTTTTGGCCAACCTTCTTTCAATTTGAAACTGGGATACTCAACCATGTAAATTATATCGTGTATAAACAGTACTAGTTCACCCGAAGGCCTTTGATATGCTGCTGATAAGGAGAAATTATCCGGAAGGAAATCCATGTAACTGTTTAGTACGTGTGGTCCATCGTATTTTGCATCATTTATATCTATCGACCATACGTAGCGTTGATACGTGATGAATATTCGATGATGTAATACCAACACCGTATCCACATATTGTAAAGTACAGAGATCTATGTACGTGGGTGTATTTGTTGTAATTTCAGTAGTTGGTGGTGGTTGTGTGGTTGTTGTTGTTGGTTTTAGATTTTTAATTCCATAAAGCTGTTGAATGGCTAAAATGTCCTCTATGTTGAGTTTAGCGATTTTATTATTATTATTCCTAGCAGTGACAACTGCAAACATTATGGATTCTTCACGCGAACTGTGTGGTAATCCTAATGAGTGTCCAATTTCATGTATTAACGTGTTAAGCAAATAGTCCTTGTTACTACTAGCAGATTTGTCAGTTAGATATAAATGCCACGGTTCTGCACTATCTATGTGTATTTCACTGCTGTAATTGTTAACGGTAGGAGGATAGAACGCGTGAGCGAGTACTCCACCAGGTCCATCTAACGAAGAGGTGCAAATTTCTTCGTTGCGTCTACGATTAGCGTACGTGTGTGTCCCACTACGATAAGATATCAAGATATCGGGATTTACCGTTTTACGTTCGAACGATAAAGATGAATTAGCTGTCCATAGCGAGAACGCGAATTCGGTAGTTTGCAAGGTTTGTGGATCCGCTAGTTGGAAATTCCACGTGAGATGTTTTCGCCCATTTACGTCTACCTATATTATACTCGTAGATGTCAGGGAGACCACATCGTGGTTTACGCATCTGATACAACGTATAGTTATTCAATGTACCATCGCCCTGTATTTGATAATATTCTTAAAACAATGAAATAGCCTGTTTAAGTTCTCCCTCTTCGAATGATAATTGCGTATTGTTTTCAGCTTTACTCAAGTAGCCGTACTTTTGTAGATACAGAATTACTTCGGTATCTATGCTTTCACGATTCGTCGCTACCGTTCTTATTGTCGTCGTCGTAGTAATCGTAACGAAAACGATGATGATGATGATGAATGTGAGAGACATCGCGATGTAACACAAGTATACGATACGTGGTAAAAAACGATACGTACCCGAACGCTCTATTAAGAGTAATGAATCACTTT
>NW_017297725.1:150189-150486 GCF_001594075.2 Trachymyrmex cornetzi | reverse complement strand
TCCAATCTATTTCTCGAAGAAATCGTAGACACAATTGACCGCAAATACTCTGATCGAACGTCTGATAAGAGTGATGATTATACGTTATGTTTTTTCCGAGATAGCGTTCGAGTTCCCTTGACGGTCTAAGATTGCCAAAACTATCGAAGTAAATAGCGTTATTTCCTTTTTTTGCATAAGCAACCCAGTGTGTGGATAATTTTCGGAATTATCCAGGTTCACAATACCACTTTCGTTTCGATACGGTTTCGTCGGTAACGCGTCACGCATAAACACACCTCTGAAGAATGGTAAACG
>NW_017297725.1:138677-144282 GCF_001594075.2 Trachymyrmex cornetzi | reverse complement strand
TTCAATTCAGACACCGTGTAGACCTCATGCAATGTCGATCGTATGCACGACTGACGTCTCGACTGTACCGTTACATCGTTCAAACATCGCACATAATCGTCGAAAGTGATCGTTTTCGCGACTACGTTTTTTTTGACACCCTTTATTCTCTTCGTATCGCTCTTTCCAATCACTCTCAACGCGTACGTCTTCGCTCTGAGTCCAATGAATTCCGTCATAATCGCACCACAATTTTCATCTTTCATCAAACCGGGTATTTTATTATTAACGCGCGGAATATCATACGCGTTTATCTCAGGATAATCACTCGTGTCGAATCTCGCGATATCACGTTTGATGTCCTCGTATACATTCTCACACTCCAGAAGATGAATCAAGTAGTGTAGTGTACAAAATCTTACATGTATCGCGATACAATGGTATCATGTACTCATAATGAAAATATAATAATTAAACGGCTTCTTCCACGTACACAAGTTAAGTTTTGTGCAAGATCATAAATTGATCGATATTTATTAAATTATATAGAACCAAACGTTTCAGTCTGTCATCAGACCATTTTCAATGGTATTACATAGATTTGTTAAAAAATGTTTACAATAATATTGAATATTAATAGATCAATATCATTCTCGTTGTCATTATACATATCATTGTCAATATTTAATTTATAATTTACAAATTATCCATATATAATCTTCGTCAACTGCATAAAATCATGGAAAGCAACAGTAAGTCTTATCAGTTAAAATGATTCCCATCCTCTGCACTCCATGCAAAACATGTCTGCTCTAACTATTAATGAATTATAAGTTGAAATTGACATTTACTTTTATGGTCTATTTTAACGTAATATATGCATATCTACTTACATTATCGGTGTAGTTTATAATTATATTATCCTTAGTGATGATTTTTTATTATCATTCCAATAACTCGACGCACCATTACCTGATACTGATAATTAATAATTTGTAATTCTTAGTATGACTCCATCAATTAATTAATTCAAAAAACTTCGTAAGACCTAACGTAAAATTATTAAAATGTATCGTAAAATTTCGTAATACCTGCGTAAAATTATTAAAATGTATCACCAATTGTAATGCATATAATATCGAAGACATATTATACTTTCGTTTGTTCGCTTTAACGTCTATACAATTAATGTGTGGAAAGCTAGGACAAACTGCGAGAACTGTCTCGTATGTTCTGACACAACGTATTTATATCTTAGACTAAAGCGACATTATGTGATTTCAAAACAGCAATATCATAACATGTCGAGCACGGAAACATATGCTTCTGGAAATTTCTGTGTGTCATTCTGCCTGTTTAAATCTTTTTCTTGTTTTTTGATAAAAATCATTTCAGATGTCAGTCTTTTGAAAAGATATTGTTCTTTATCCATAATTTTTATATCATCCCAATTGAAATTGTGACCCTTATTCATATGATGTTCTGCTAAGACAGAACTGCAGTGTTTTTTATTTTTTATATCTTGTCGATGTTCAACTATACGTGTGCCAATCTTCCTTTTAGTTTGGCCAACATAAGACACGTCACATTCTTTACAATTTATCTTATAAACAACACCTTTTTGTTCATTCGTGTTTAATTTATCTTTACCCAATCTGATAATAGAATTTAAATTGTTATGTGCTTTAAACGCAACTTTTTTATTCATTTTGTGAGCAATATAAAAAAACTTTTCTGAAAAGTTGCGTATATATGGTACAAGAAAATAATAATTATTATTATTACTATTGATATCATCTAATATTTTATTATTAATATATAAGTTTTTTCTTTTTGCTAAATTTTTAATTCTATTGTTTATTGTAGAAAAAATCACATTTAACGGATAACCATTATTAAGTAAAACATCAACAAGTTCTATAATATTTTGTTCTTGGTACTCAGGATGAGCTAAAAAAATTATTCGGTCCAACAAACTAATTATAATACCTTTTTTTTGTTGGTCTGGATGGGATGATACAAAACTCAGATAACGACCGGAATTAGTCATTTTTTTGTAATTATCAAATCTGATACAACCATCTTTAATCATGACCTTGACATCTAAAAAATTTACAGAATTATTCAAACCTTTATCGAGCGTAAAATTAATGCGATTGTGGTAACTGTTAAAAAGATTTAAAACTGTTTCAATTTCATCAAAAGGCAAAGCAAGCAAAATGTCATCTACATATCTGCAATAAATGGGTACAGGAACACTTAAACGACTTAAAATGTCTGTCTCGAGATCTTGTATTACGAGATCTGCCAGGATGGGAGAGAGCGGTGAGCCCATTGGCAATCCAAAAACTTGTTTATAAAAAAGGTTATCAAATTTAAAAAATGTTGAATTGAATATCAAGGAAATTGCACTCATGAATTCATTTATAGGAATATTGGTATTTTTAGAAATATCTGACCATCTACTGCTAATACTAGTTAATATTAATTTTTCTGGGATGTTAGTGTACATATTTTCTATGTCAAAGGACAAAATTTTATAATTGTCATTTAAGCTTTTACCATTTATTTTCTGCGCCAAATCATAACTATTTTTGATGTGACTAAAATGTTTATTAATACTTTTGTTTATTGTTTCTTTGATATAGGAGGATAATTTATAAAGCGGACAGTCAATGCAACTCACAATGATACGTAAAGGATTGCCACTTTTATGAATTTTGGGCACACCGTAACATCTCGCCAAATTACAATCTGTGACATTTAGTGATTTATAAGTTTGATCATTCAAATATTCCTTATCCTTTCAACGTTTTACTAATACATGTGTTTGTCGCGTTAGTTTGCTAGTTGGATCTTCCTTAATTTCAATGTAAGTTTCTTTATCTGATAATACCTTATTCATTTTATTCTTATAGTCTGATAAATTCATAACTAGTGTGGAATTACCTTTGTCAGATTTTGTAATTAAAATGTCTTTTTGTTCTGCCACAAACTTTCGTACATCTTTCATACATTCTACTAATAATATTTCGTCATCCAACTTTCTTTCTTTAACTTTCTGAGGTACTCTATGTAAAATTTCAATACAATCATTCCTAATCTTATTCTTCATTGAATTGTCTATGTTAAAAATATTCGACTCGATTTGTTTAACAAATTCAATTATTGTCTTTTCTTGATTATTTTTATTCAGTGGTAAATTGAATTTTTGTCCTAATTGTAAGATCATTTTGACATTATCTGGAATGATTATATTGCTCAAGTTAATCAACCACTTTTCTTTTATATTACATAACGAAAATGTTTGGTTAAATTTAGTTGGACTAATGTTGATTGTGTGCGTGTCATACTTAATGTTATTATTAATTGTATGTGTATTATATGTGTTGGAATTTAACGAACTATTATCTAAAACTTTATTTTTATCATTATTATCTAAGGCAATCTTATGTATTTTTGAAGGTTTGAATTTAGTGAGTGTATTAGTTGCTTCTGACCAAAGTAATTCAAATTTAATTGGATTTATATTGTTTTTTTCCTTTTTGTTCTTAACTATTCGTAAGCGTTCGAGTTTATTATTAATTTTGTTAAACTCATACGACTAAACTCTATTTCTTGTAATATCTTGACATTGAAAGAAAGAATCAGAAGTTTGCTTTGGAATCCTACCAGCGATCAATTTTTCTAATTTACTAATATCATTCTTTATACTAAATAGACAACGATACGCATCCTGCAATTCTACGCGAATGCATTTGAACATACAATGTTGTTTACAACGTCTCGTTGTTCTACAACGAGAATGATATTGATCTATTAATATTCAATATTATTGTAAAAATTTTTTAACAAATCTATGTAATACCATTGAAAATGGTCTGATGACAGACTGAAACGTTTGGTTCTATATAATTTAATAAATATCGATCAATTTATGATCTTGCACAAAACTTAACTTGTGTACGTGGAAGAAACCGTTTAATTATTATATTTTTGTATTGATCCACGGTTAATTAGTAATTTATACTCATAATGAAATTCGTATAGACGCAACTTAGCTATTTCGAGAATACACATACCTACGTATATCGGTTTATCCATTTTTACCTCAAGTTTGCGCAATTCCACAGCAATTAGATTTTCAGAAAAAATACTTCTACTGTGAAAATTCGGTTTCGCTATCATCGCTTCCGCATCGTATCTCCCATCCCAACGCGTTATAAGTCGAACGTCAACGTGATCGCGTACGTTCTCCATCGTTTTTCCAAATACCGCGTTGTTCATCAATTTGTAAAGATTCTTCTCGAATTCGTTATTCGCGAGCATTCTAAATCTCGTATTAAGTTCGATATATCCACGAAGCCACGGGGATTGGGCGAATTGTAATATACGATAAATTTTTGTGATACGGAGACCATGATGAATACATTGTTGTAGATTGCGATAGTACACGACATAGCGCTCCTTATCGTAAAGAGTGGCCAGCAGTTTAACATTCCGTTTTCCGGGAGGTCGTTCGCGAATGGGGCAGAATGGAAGATCAACATGAGCATCGTGAACGCTTTGTGGATACGCAAGGTCGACTTCCAGAATATAACCGATAACGGAGTCTGACGCCACAGACATTACATCAAAGCGCTCGATGTCGTCGACCCATTGAAATTCTCCATACGGTAAGGATTCAGACATCGCCCAACCGTACAAATTATTCACGTCGAAGTACATGAGGTACGTCGAGGGTTCCGAAGGATCGTACGAAGATGCGTTATACTTGTTATTAGCTTGCGCGTATCTATGTGAACACTGACTCAAACCACCGCGTATACCACGTTCCACAAACATCACCATATCGATGTCGGTGAGTAATTCGAATCGAATACCAGTGTATTTCAGCATAGCGACCCACGTATATCCCGATAAAGTGTAATAATGCGCTGGATCCAATCCGTAACTCTCAATACACGTATCACGAAAATTTTCGAAAACGTCTGCTAATAAAAGCACATCTGTCTTGAGATACAAATCACTGCAATTACCGAGAGTCTCTACGCAAAAACGTCGCCACACGTTCGTCGCGTGTTGATAATCGTTATCGGAAGCAGTCTCGTCGGTCAACGAACTATAAAACAGTTCACGCGGTGGTAAACTAGTTTCATTTAGCTTATCAACGCTATCGATATACTCATACGGAAACACTCTTTTCCGTGTAAGCAAATCGAAATCCTCAGCGTCAAGATTTGAAAATTCCGATCGTAAAATTTTCAATTTACTAGTAGACTAGTATTGAGAAATTTGAATGAATCCACAAAACGCAATTTCAAACAGTCCGTTCCCCACTTAGAGTTTCCTGTATCTTTGACATGTTTCGTAAACGATATATATTTTTCTTTCGTTATAGGTAACAAGTTGACTTTACCCACAAAACTATTAGCAATATCCTTTATGATAAAATGTGCATCGTAACCTGCCAAGTTATGAAAAAATATAGGAATAACGTACGCATCGTTATACTGTAAATTACAACGCGAATGTGCAGGACCTCTATAACGTCCGGTTAAGTGACAGTGATCGCGTACGCGCAAATCTCCTTCCTCAAATGGTCTTTCACAGATATGACAGTGAG
>NW_017297725.1:138292-138529 GCF_001594075.2 Trachymyrmex cornetzi | reverse complement strand
CGACATAGTTTCGTCATATACACAACGTACGTAGTACCCTACGCTAAACGCCTTGTGATGTTGATGGGAGAATCTTGACATGTTTTTATCGGTGGTCTTCTTCGCCAGTATACACTCCAAATCGGCATAAACGACAAAGAGAAGTCGCTCCTTCTTATTATAACCACGAAACAATAACCATTTATCGTTCTCGTTTGGAAGAATAATAGCACATTCGTTCGTCGTAGTACAGTCAAC
>NW_017297725.1:132857-136764 GCF_001594075.2 Trachymyrmex cornetzi | reverse complement strand
TAACAGACGCTCGTAACAATACAGATCGTTGTTCGTACTCACGTTCGAACTGTTATCGCTATCCGTACTTTTATGTGAACTGTTATCGCTTGACATATTTAAGCATTCCAAAACTTAATGTGAAAAGGACCTTACCCCGTACGCAGTTATATATCATCCCATCGTCGGAAATATTAAAAAAACCACAACCCCCTCTTATCTAATACATTTATTACAAATAAAGGATGTATATAAAAATAGACAACCATGACACATCTTATCCATGATACATCTTATCATATTCAAAGGATGTGGTATCTTCACACATACATACATCTAAAAAAATTCCTGCCCTCCCTTACACGTGAACTAGAGCGTTTCACCACAACTATCTGTAGGTATATCGAATTTAATTTTTCCTCTTCCAACTAAAGTAGTGGTTATTTATTCTCCTGCAAAACATTATACAAAACATTATCAAAAAAATTGCGTTATCTTGCTCAATTTAAGTGTGACCACAAAAATTAAAGAAGTACTAGGTATGTAAATATGAAATTCAACGATCCTTCTATAATCACTAATTTTTCACACACCTTTTACAGCTGCGTTCTCATACGTTTTCCAAATACCGCGAACTACCACGCTTTTCATCCATAAAATCTCTCGCGAACAGTGATTTTCAATTTCTCTCCGTAAATGATGCGTAGCTAAATTCCAACACCTCTTCTCTTTTATACAAGATGTAACCAATGTAGAACTCGGTAACTGACGCTCGTAACAATACAGATCGTTGTTCGTACTCACGTTCGAACTGTTATCGCTGTTCGTACTTTCATGTGAACTGTTATCGCTTGACATATTAAGCATTCCAAAAACTTAATGTGAAAAGGACCTTACCCGTACGCAGTTATACATCGTTCCATCGTCGGAAATATTAAAAAACCACAACCCCCTCTTATCTAATACATATATTACAAATAAAGGATGTATATAAAAATAGACAACCATGACACATCTTATCATATTCAAAGGATGTGGTATCTTCACACATACATACACTCAGGATATGTGTAATGAAAAGAAATCTATCGATTCAAATTTTTCTTTTAATTTTAATAAAATGCATGCTATAATAAGCACATACATCGAATATATAAAAGATATAAAGGTATTACTTGTTTATATATAAAATAAAGATATAAATGTATAGTATTACTTGCTTTGAAATCGCGTCCACTGATTAAATAGTTTTAACACATTCTGTAACGCGCAACATTTACTGTGTCTTCCACATCGATATGTATTGTTTTGTGTCTTCCACACCGATATGTATTGGTAGCGTCTAAAGTTTTAAGTGATTCAATCTCATCGTAATGCACATCGATCGTTTCCACTATAATGTCATCACTGTTCAAAATATCTAATAACCACCCCTTTTTTTCAAATCCCTTCACATATACAATTGCCCCGCTTTCTCCTCCAACAGCTTCTGAAATCAAACGCTGCGCCATACGATATGGTACCATCCCATCATTCCACCGCAATCCGTGATGATGTGTCATCACCCATGAGGCGTGTGATTGATCAGTTTTCGTCAGAAAACGCCATGGCATCGGGCATGTAAAAATGTAATATGTCAATTCATTCCCATTCTTTAGAACTGCTACCTCCTTGCCAACAAATCGCTTATCCACGAGAAATCCTTAATGAAAAAACATACACAATGATTTAACAAATACTAAACATATTTTTAAAAATAAACAAAAAATATACCTTGTAAATCGACAAATGTTGGCACCATAACGATAAACGTTGTGATATATCACCACGAACGATTACATCAAACTAAATGAGGTAATCGTGTGGTGCGTCCCCTTTTATCATGTCTTACTCAGGATGTGTATCTCACTCTCTCAGTATAATCGCAAGTAAAAATAAAATAAGATATGAATAGAATATATGATAAGAATATAACATGTAATTATCGTATGTGTGTGTGTGGAACGGTTGCCCCTCTCTCATATATATTTTTTAATAATAAGCATTTTTTCTTTCCTTCGTTACTGATGGTACTTTCATCAAATCGTCAGCTACAGAATCCAAAAGCTGATTCACCATTTGCTGCTTACGATCTCTGGGGGAAGAAGTCAAAAATTGTGTTCTCAATTTGGCATATTTCCACCATTGATTTTTTCCTTATTTTTAATATCGTGAATATCATACACATCTAGACGAATCAACCGATATCCAGTTTGTCCTTCCGGAGTTCCTACGGTGTACAGATGACCATTTTCCAGTTTTGTAATATTCCATCGGTATTGGGATATTCCATCGGTTTGCTCCTTCGAGGTTGAAGCAAAAAGTGCGTTCATACCTCCAGAGTTCACTTCTGCTGACGATGTAAAAATCTCACGATCGATATTCGATGCATCGCTAAGTGTCGCCATATGACATCTAACATACTCCTTCAGATCGTGCAACCATTCGAAGAATGTATTTTTTGTTATGAAATCTTCCATAAACATATTTTGCAACACTTTGCTTTCGGGGGTAGAGAAGAAACGATTCAATTCTTCCATAGAATACATGGAATTCTACAAACCTCTCGTCTTCAACGATTCCAAAAATGACAGTAATGCATCTCTCATTGTCTTTGCCTCCCTCATACGTATCGTATTCGGATCTATTTTTCTCTGCTTCATCATATACGTTTGTATGCATCCAATCATCATTTTTACATTTTTAACAAACGTATTTGTAATCCACGTCTGATATATTAAATCGAGTATAGAACCCATACCCGTTTCATCGAACACGTCTTCATCCTCATCTAATAATTGTTCTAACGAATTCTCAGTGGACTTCGTCGATAGTTCTTTATTTTGCGACTCCATCGTAGTACACACAAATACGTTCAAACAATCACAAAAAAAGTATGTATGATGAAAAAAAGCCTCGCCCATACGCATTTATATACCATCGTCCCCATCGAACGTATTAACGGATGTGGTTTCTATCGAGGACACAAAACTGCATAAAAATAGATATCCTTATAAGAGACAAAACTACGCATGAGAAATTGAGGTACTGTTACGAAAGATAACGAAGGGACAATAGATTCTTATCATATTCTTAAGGATGTGGTATCCCAACAGAAAAAAGCATAAAAGGAAATCATTCCTGTTTTAAATATATCTTTTTATTACACTAACAGTCTGACAAAACACGACAGTAAAAGTGTGTGTGGTACAATCGAACGCAATCGATGACGTCACCCACGAAACATGTCGTGACATGTCGCGGTGTGTCCTTCCAAAAATCTTCGATCCAATTCATCGACGCGAGCGTTAGCGCGAGCGAGATCGAACATACGGCACAGGGGATTCCAGATACGCGAGCGTTGGTGCGAGCGAGATCGAGCATACGGGACAGGAGATTCCAGATACGCGAGCGTTGGTGCGAGCGAGATCGAGCATACGGCAAAGGGGGTTCTGAACACGCGAGGGGTCGAGGGGAGGGAGGGCGAACGGGCGTTAGCGCGAAAAAACGCGCGAACTCCCTCAGTCACCCTTCCGCTCTCGAGTTTGCAGGACGTTCATCACGTCGCTCCTCGCGACGTCACGAACTCACACACACATGCACCCGTGGGGACGGGGGCCGGGGAGGAAAACCGCGAGAGGTGGTGGGAGGCAAAAGCAGCTCGCTCATTGGCTGCCCCCCCGCACCACAGTACCCTTCTCGCCCAGTTTCCTCACCCCGCGGGGTATCCCATGGGCGAGGATATACCTTGCTTTGCTACTAATGTCAATTCCGTGTTAAAGAGGAGGAAACTAGAGACCCTCTAGTCAGAGTCGCGACACGAGAACAGCCAATTTTGATTGGTTCGTCATTTTTCAGCAATTCCCGCCAATATTCGAATGTCAATATT
>NW_017297725.1:132213-132478 GCF_001594075.2 Trachymyrmex cornetzi | reverse complement strand
CTGCAGAATTATTGCAAAATGGGGCTGCACACCCAACCATTTTGCAATAATTTTTAATAATGTTCTAAAAGTCGTACTATAGAAAGACGTATCTTACGGAATGACTCACACAAGAACTACGAAGGTTAGAAAGAGACACAACATATTCGTCTCTCTTTCTTGTGATTTTGCTGAACCTAGAGACTTTTAATATAAAGAGACCGTAAAAGAGTGTCTCTAACTAGAGTCTCCGTTCCTCGTGTCGCGACTCTGATTAGAGGGTCTC
>NW_017297725.1:130573-130957 GCF_001594075.2 Trachymyrmex cornetzi | reverse complement strand
ACGGTATCTACAAAAAAATGGTTTAGATAAAAGTTGACCAGGGCAGAGGGGGTCATTTAATTGTACCATTGGTTTTGACCTTGAGGTCAATTTTGAAGGCTATTTCAAGGTCACGATGGTTTTTTTAAATGGGACACCCTATTTTTGACTGCGGATTTCGAAAGAGTGGAAAATTTTACATCAAACTTGTCTTATGAAAAAATTGTTTTTGCGACCTTGGAAAGGTCAAAAATGAAGGTCAAATGCCTGAAAAACGATCTGGTGCACTTTTTCTGAAATGACGTGGTTTTCTGGATAACACAAATGTGCATAATGCTTGAAAAAAGACAATGAATTGTAAAAGTGTAAATCACTTTGACTAGCTTGACCTTGAGGTCAATTTTC
>NW_017297725.1:123459-129913 GCF_001594075.2 Trachymyrmex cornetzi | reverse complement strand
CCGTTATATCAGATCATCGCATGAATTCAAACCACAATTTTAAATGGAATGAAGTCGAAATTTTGGACAAAGAGGCTTCTTATAATAAAAGACTAATATCTGAAATGATACATATAAAAATGCAAAGACAAGGCATTAATAGACAAAATGATACGGAAGCTTTACCAGAATCATACCTACAGATAATAGAATCATTTTCCCAGTCATGATCACGTCCCCCTCTTAACTATTCTCCTTCTCTCTCACATATCTCTTTCTTCCAATACATTTTTCTCCCCTCCATGTTTTAAAATATGGTCCGTTTAACAATATCTTATATATTTCTTTGAATGTCATAACGACTGAAGGCATTGACGTATTAACAACAAATTTAATTCCGGTCGTTTTTGCTTATAATTGTTTCGAAAAAATTTTATTGTAATTTGTGAAAGGGACCATCAATATGAAGGTATTTTATTTATTGTACTAAATGAAATGTTTGTATATAATATCTCTGTGATTGGTGTATATTTTAATTGTAATTAATTTTATAAAGCAATATCTATATGAGATATTATATCTACTACAATTTGCAACTATATTACAGAAACAATATGTATGGTTACAACAAATGAACTTTCGATATCTGAATTTCTCAAGATCTGACGAACATTCATTTTTATGGAATACTACAGTGTGATCTGGATATGTTACATGCGATCAAATTCTTTGTTTTCTTCGAATCAACGAATTATTTTTGTATTAAAACATTGAGAATGACCCGATCGAGGTTGAAACGTATGATATCATATATATATTTTTACATTTCCTTTATTATTCTGTTTTTACTTGTTTGCGACTAATTATATGCTTAACTTTCGTTAATATATTTATATTTTTACCATTACCAACGTTATATTTTAATTTTTGGCTCGTAGCCCTCTAATGTGACAGTAATTTTTTAATTTAATTTGTCGCTAAAATGAGACGATAGAAATTATTAAGAATAAATCTTTCTTTAAGTAAAAGTTCTTACACGGATAAAATTCCAAACATTGTATGTAGGTAATTACATTCACAAGTTACCTTTCCAGAATGGCTGATTATAGTCCTAATGAGATTGTTGATATTATATTAGTTTTAGGGGAGTGTCATAGCAATTACAATGCAGCATCAAGGCTTTATGCTCAACGTTTTCCTGAAAGGCGACATCCAACTGATATGACAATACGTAGTTTAGTCCAAAGTGCTCGTAATGGACATCTTGTTCGTCAACGTGAACATCATGAATATGACGAAAATGATGCGCGAGCTGTAACTATTTTAGCAATAGTTCACCTTAATCCTCATGTTAGTACTCGCCAGATTGAAAGGGAAATAGGTATACCACAAAGAACTGTTGTTAGAATTTTAAGAGCTCTAAATTATCACCCTTTCCACATCACTCTTACGCAGGCTTTACAGCCTAATCATCATCTGATGCGTATTGCTTTTTGCCAGTGGGCTTTACAAATGTTACACGATGATCCTAATTTTTTTAGGTATGTGCTTTTCTCAGATGAGGCTACATTTTGTAGTAACGGACAACTTAATAGACACAACTGCCATTATTGGTCAGATGTTAATCCCCACTGGTATAGGCCAATAGATCATCAAAATCGATGGAGTATTATGGTGTGGTGCGGCATTGTAAATGGTTATTTGATTGGACCTTATTTTTTTGAAGAGAACGTTGATAGACACAGTTACTTATCGTTGCTAAGAGATCACTTACCAGGCTTATTAGAAGATGTTGACTTAGCAACAAGAGCAAGAATGTGGCTTCAACAAGATGGTGCTGCACCGCAGTATGCACTCATTGTACGTGGCTTTTTAAATGCCACTTACAATGACAGATGGATTGGACGAAGGGGTCCAGTTGAATGCTCACCAGATCTGACGTCGCCTGATTTCATTTTATGGGGATACTTGAAAAATGTTGTTTTTGCTGAACGACCAACCACAAGAGATGATTTTATGGACCGCATTCATAGAGCTTGTGCAGCCATTCCTAGAGCTACCCTGCTTAGAACTGTGGATAGTTTTCAAAACAGATTTCAGTTATGCCTCGAAGCCAACGGAGGTAATTTTGAACAATTACTCCGTGGGTAATTGTTCAAAATTCATTCATTGTAATTCATTTAAATTACAGTGTCAATGAGAGGCAAGGGGACTCACGATAATCAAGCGCCCCGATGTGAGAGGCAAAGGGTCTCACGATAATCAAGCACCCCGACGTGAGAGGCAAGGGAACTCACGATAATCAAGCACCCTGATTTGCTTAGAACTGTGGATAGTTTTCAAAACAGATTGCAGTTATGCCTCGAAGCCAACGAAGGTAATTTTGAACAATTACTCCGTGGGTAATTCATTTAAATTACAGTGTCAGTGAGAGGCAAGGGGACTCACGATAATCAAGCACCCCGACGTGAGAGGCAAGGGGACTCACGAAAATCAAGCACCCCGACGTGAGAGGCAAGGGGACTCACGATAATCAAGCATCCTAAAGGAAACAGAACTTACTACGTCCACGTCGTAGTTTCCGGGTAACGCTAAAAGTAAGATGAAAGTGCTTTTGACCTTGATATGACCTTCAAAAGATCAGGTCGAAAAACTAAAAAATCCCTATGCTCATGTAAGTGCATATTGTTTATGTGCCATTGTTTAAATTGTCAAAAAACAGGTTCTGCGGTCAAAAATAGGGTTTACTAATAAAAAAATGCGTTATGAGCCTCAACCTTGAAAATTTACCTCAAGGTCAAGCTAGTCAAAGTGATTTACACTTTTACAATTTATTGACTTTTTTCAAGCATTATGCACATTTGTGTTACCCAGAAAATCATGTCATTTCAGAAAAAGTACACCAGATCGTTTTTCAGGCATTTGACCTTCATTTTTGACCTTTCTAAGGTCGCAAAAACAATTTTTTCATAAGACAAGTTTGATGTAAAATTTTCCGTTTTTTCGAAATCCGCAGTCAAAAATAGGGTGTCCCATTTAAAAAAACCACCGTGACCTTGAAATAACCTTCAAAATTGACCTCAAGGTCAAAACCAATGGTACAATTAAATGACCCCCTCTGCCCTGGTCAACTTTTATCTAAACCATTTTTTTGTAGATACCGTAATTTGGAAGATATTCGGGTCCATAGATTAAAATGACTTACTCTGTATATTCTCTATTATCATTATCATAATTACTATTATTTGTACTTTTCAAATACAGAAACAGAAATTATCTTTAAGTCATTTGAAAACTGTTGCGGATTAGGTATTACATTTTTCATTCTTATTTGGGAAAAAAGATTTTCCATACTGTCTTGAGTAAAACGAGAAGTTAAAACAAATTGAAAATTCTTTTGTTATAAGGTAATCTGTTAATTCAAGTATAGACTTAGTACTAATTAATATACTTCTGTGAACTGGCTTAAAATTGCCATTACCTATTTTTAGCTTATTAAAATATTAATAATTTCATTTAAAAATTCAACATTTGTGTTGTACACATTTTCATGTTTTTTGCCTAATGCTACACTACAATTTCTTGATGTCATGAGAATAAACCATTTCGAGACAATGTTTACAAACCACGCAGTCGTAATGTATTCTGGTTTATTATTCTCATCCGCTAATAGTTGCAGAGCACTACTAACATCGTTAGAAAAAATGTTTCTAGCCTTATTTACTTTCATTTTATTGAAATTATTGGACTGTATATCATCTACATGTAATTTAGGCGTTAACAAAATGTCAGAATCATTTTGAATATTTAACAATTCACTGAAATGTTCCAATTGTACTTGATTTGTAGGTAAATTATATTTCATTACTATGTCATCAGAAATTGTTATTGTTCCATTGTTAATTAATGCTTGTTTCAAATTTTTAAAAATATGTGGTGGATCACCTATTATATATAGATATCGACTTGCATCGGATGGATGTTTAACATGATTAACTATTTCGCTATGTCTACCCGTACTTATACCTAATAGTTTCCATAACCCATTGTTTCCCGACCCCATGTCTGACGTAATAAAGTTCACATGATAACCTATTTTCGCGATTACTAGAGTAGTTTTAATTGCGTTTATTTAATCCGGAAAAACAATTCGGCGCGCAGTTCGAAAAAACACTACAATATGGTATATATGCAAGTACATATATAGTATATATTAGTAATTCAAGATTGAATTATTTAAAGCAACGAAGATCCAGCTCCGACCGTAATAGGCAGTTACATTCTAGTATTAATTGAGTTTCTCAAATATACGGTAAAAAAAATATAAATAGATTGTAACTTCGTTTAGGTGTAATGGACATTTCGTCAAAGATTAATCCGCATTCCAAATCCTTTTCACTTTCAAAATACGGTTTTTTGTTGCTCAAAAATTCAAACATTGTTTCAGAAATTTCAGATGTAAACTTAAAATTTTCTATTTTTCGCTGCAATATTCGTAGACATGATGAAATTCCAGGTGTAAACTTAAAATTTTCTATTTTTCGCTGCAATGTTCGTAGACATGGAAGTGACTGTCCTTGGCGAATAAGTTCCATGTATCCATTAAATACCACAAACAAATTTTATTTGCAAAGCACGTTCAATAGTTTCATTTGACCAAGTTCGAATGTTTTGTTTTTTTGAGATTAAAGCTTTAATCTGACAATCAGTAAATACTGTTTGTAAAGCTGTTTTATACTTATTATCTTTTTTCAAAGTATCATTATTTTTTAAAGTATGTACAGTGAATCTTAAAGCTTTTATTGTTTTCCGCATTTTAATAATATTTAGCTGTTGTTTTCGGATAATTTTATTGAATTTCTTATATTGCTTCTCTTGTTTTCTTTTACACTGAGCTCTATATGAAACTGGACACATTGTTGATAATTCATTGCTTTCAGATGCATCAGTCATCACCTAAAAATTGAATTAAAAAATTTAAATATATTTCAATATGTTATCTTCTCATAAGTGTTGTTGCTTTAGCATTAACCTGACAATCCTGCTCTTGAGTATCACCACCAGATTGATCCAATGAAACGTCAATAGGTTGATGTAATTCAACAGATCCAGATGCATCATTCATCATCTAAAAATTGAATTAAAAATTTTTAATATATTTCAATATGTCATCTTCTCATTAGTGTTGTTGCTTCAGCATTAACCTGACAATCCTGCTCTTTAACATCACCATCAGGCTCATACAATTGAACATCATTGATAGACTGACAACAATTATTAGATATTATATTATTTACTTTATTATTCTCTGTTATGGAAACTTGTATAACATTAATTTCAATTTCTTCTTTTGATTCTTTTTTTAAAAAATAACCAAATATTGTGGGAACTGCATTTGGTTTTAATTTTCGCATATCAGTTCTTTGTTCCCACATATAGTTGGAGCAAAATGTACCTGCATAATATAATAAGAAAAAAGATTAACTTATTAAATAATCATAATTGACATATAGAAAATAAATAGAACTTTAAAAAGACACAAAGTTGTTACATATTTTATTAATTTTCTTATAATGAAACTGTACAAATATGTTATTTAACCTCGCAGAGATATGCATTTTTCGTTGGTGTCCAATTTTTTCCAACATTTATCGCCTATAATGCTCGACGTTCCACATAACGCGAAAATATTTTCATAATGTAGCCTTTGGCTGCAGAATTATTGCAAAATGGGGCTGCACACCCAACCATTTTGCAATAATTTTTAATAATATTCTAAAAATCGTACTATAGAAAGACGTATGAGATCACGACTTACACAAGAACTATTAAGATTAGAAAGAGACACGACGTGTTCCTCTCTCTTTCTTGTGATTTTGCTGAAACTAGAGACTCTTAATATAAAGAGAGACCGTAAAGAGAATCTTTAACTAGAGTCTCTGTTCCTCATGTCGCGACTCTGATTAGAGGGTCTCTATAAGAGGAAATAGGATTACCGCAATCCTAGTGGCGTGGCACATGTACTATACTGATGATGTCAGCGTTTCCATTCTTGTTTTATTATGTTCTATGGCCTAAGCATATTTTACACAATCTATAATTCGCGACCAAATTTGAAATAGAATTCTATTTATAAATTTGCATGTCATGTAACATAGAAAACATTGGAAGAAATATATAGAAAATATATAGCGATATATATCTTCTATATGTGCATATTTTATTTTTTCCAATGTTTTCTACGTTACACGACATGCAAAATTATAAATAGAATTCTATTCCCAATTTGATTGCGAATTGTAGATTGTCTAAAGTGGGCTAATGAACAATAAAGGCAAAATGATCATAATAAGCGCTAGCGCGTTAGCGTCCAAATCGAATGCAGCTTTTGAACTGTATGAATGTGTACATACATATAAGAGGCATAGATGTAAGATGTGTGAATATATACAAAAGAATTCCTGTTAGATGTTCG
>NW_017297725.1:119204-120105 GCF_001594075.2 Trachymyrmex cornetzi | reverse complement strand
CAGCCAATGTTTTATTTCGGCGCTTACGGCAGCCCTTGTGCAGTGCTACAACAGTCGATATAGTAATGCAGCGTTATAGACATTCCACACAAATTTGCATAGTCATAAAGAAAATCATCCAATCGTAGTTTACATTTGTCTGTATGACAGAAATGTGATTGAATAATTTTCCTTATGCATATGTTTATACGGCTCTGCAAGTTTTTGTGGAATGGCCCCTAATGGCCTATCCTTTTAAGATACAGTGTAACACGTCGATTTATGCGCACTGTCATGTGACTGTGGATACGGCGATTTAGCAGTCACCTATCTCACATTAATATCATTTCCTCGACGGCGAACACCTAGACACCAACTTCCTCGAAGGCGAACATGTAGACAACACCTAGACACCAACTTCCAGGACGGCGAACACGTAGACAGCACCTAGATACCCACTTCTTCGACAGCGAACACCTAGACGCCCCCTTTCTCAGCGGTAAACACCTAGACATCCATTTCTTCGACGGCGAATACCTAGACACCCATTTCCTCGATGGCGAACACTTAAACACTCATTTCCTTGACGGCGAACACCTAGACACCAACTTCCTCGACGGCGAACACCTAGACACTCATTTCTTCGACGGCGAACACCTAGACACCAACTTCCTCGACGGCGAACATGTAGACAGCACCTAGATATCTACTTCTTCGACGGCGAACACCTTGATGCCCACTTTCTCAACGGTAAACACTTAGAGACCCATTTCCTCGACGGGGAACACCTAGACACTCATTTCCTCGACGGCGATCACCTAGACTCCAACTTCCTCGACGGCGGACACCTCGACACCCACTTCCTCGATGGCAAACATCTAGACGCTTAATTCCTCGACGGCTATTACCTAGATACTTAAAT
>NW_017297725.1:117246-118591 GCF_001594075.2 Trachymyrmex cornetzi | reverse complement strand
AGGATAAGAGACTTGTAGTGTCTCTTATCTCTTATTTTTGATTTTTGAACATGGCCGGAGCCACTACCGCGTCTCCTGATAAGAAAAAAGATTAACTTATTAAATAATCATAATTGACATATAGAAAATAAATAGAACTTTAAAAAGTTATTTAACCTCGCAGATATGCATTTTTCGTTGGTGTCCAATTTTTTCCGACATTTATCACCTATAATGCTCGACATTCCACATCACGCGGAAATATTTTCATAATGTAGCCTTTGGCTACAGAATTATTGCAAAATGGGGCTGCACACCCAACCATTTTGCAATAATTTTTAATAATATTCTAAAAATCGTACTATAGAAAGACGTATGAGATCACGACTCACACGAGAACTATGAAGATTAGAAAGAGACACGACGTATTCCTCTCTCTTTCTTGTGATTTTGCTGAAACTAGAGACTCTTAATATAAAGAGACCGTAAAGAGAGTCTCTAACTAGAGTCTCTGTTCCTCATGTTGCGACTCTGATTAGAGGGTCTCTAGGGGAAATAGGATTGCCGCGATCCTAGTGACGTGGCACATGTACTATATACTGATGATGTCAGCGTTTCCATTCTTGTTTTATTATGTTCTATGGCCTAAGCATATTTTAGACAATCTATAATTCGGGACAAAATTTGAAATAGAATTCTATTTATAATTTTGCATGTCGTGTAACATAGAAAACATTGGACGAAATATATAGAAAATATATAGCGATATATATCTTCTATATGTGCATATTTTATTTCTTCCAATGTTTTCTACGTTACACGACATGCAAAATTATAAATAGAATTCTATTCCCAATTTGATTGCGAATTGTAGATTGTCTAAAGTGGGCTAATGAACAATAAAGGCAAAATGATCAAATATATAATAAGCGCTAGCGCGTTAGCGTCCAAATCAAATGCAGCTTTTGAATTGTATGAATGTGTACATACATATATAAGAGGTATAGATGTACTATGTGTGAATATATACAAAAGAATTCCTGTTAGATGTCCGATATCTCAATTTTTGTTAACTTATCTGGATGTTATAAATTATTAATAAGTTGATAAATTAAAACATTTTACAGATGATTATTTGGTAACTTTGAGTCTTGTATTTACTTGCTGGGATATAGCTGTATGTTTTCTTGCAAGGCTTTTAAGTAAGTAGTTAGTAAATAAAATAAAATGTAAGATAAGTAAATATTAAAAGGCACTTTTATTTTTAAACTTTAGTGGCCCAGATAGACAAAGGGGGGAACCAGTTTATCGAAAAATCGAAAACGATATTAAAATATTAATACACTCAAGTAATACACGCATATAC
>NW_017297725.1:112178-114345 GCF_001594075.2 Trachymyrmex cornetzi | reverse complement strand
ATTAGAGCGTTAATTCGTGCGGTCGTCGAGATCGCTCGAGAAACTTCATCGCTTCGAATCTTTGTTGATTCGACTTTCGAGCAATGTCAACGTCGAGAGCGAGTGTTTGTGTGCCGATGACGACGAGAGTCTTTCGACGCAGAAAAAAGGCCCTCGTCGTACTTGGTGTGTTACCCCCTGATTCGTCGCTCGTTGCTGGGCCGATGTTATCGGCGAATCACGTTATCGCCTCCCAAATCAAAGCCGCGAGCCGTTCGAGTTCGCGCGACGAAAAGTCAGTACGAATCTGGAGAGCGACGGGTCGAGAGGGCTCCGTCGAAGCGTCCGTGCGAACCTGGCGCAAAATAA
This sequence comes from Trachymyrmex cornetzi, assembly GCF_001594075.2. Taxonomy (NCBI): domain Eukaryota; kingdom Metazoa; phylum Arthropoda; class Insecta; order Hymenoptera; family Formicidae; genus Trachymyrmex; species Trachymyrmex cornetzi. The sequence goes on along the minus strand of NW_017297725.1, from coordinate 113,997 downwards.
ATCGTCTTCATTGTCATTAACGGGGGAACCTGACCGAAGGCTCCCGCCGCCGGCAACAAAGTGGTCCTTCGAGCCGAATCAAAGTGGTAAACCGGATACGCGACTCTCCGTTCGTGCTCATCCTGCGGGCGCACAAACTGCTCCGCCGCATCGGAAAGGTAACGGACGTCGCAACTCGCGTCCGTCGGTGCGTCGACTCCCGCGCCGAAGCCTTACAAACTTCGCTCGCGGAAGGTGACACTCGCGAAATCCGCTGCTCCACGCGTTTCGCGTAGTGAAAATTATCGTGCTATTCGCGGACGCTCCTTACGCTCCGTCGAGCTAGTGACTCACGCGAACGCGGCTACTCGCGTCTCGCTAGTGCATTGACTCTTGCGGAAAACGCGATTTGCGTTCCGCCCGTAATCGTGACTTTCGTCGACGCGACGAGCTCCTCGTTTCGAGAACTAATTCGCGAGTGCCGCTACGCGCACCCTGATTCCAAACGTACCTCACGATGGCCGAGGAAATCGAGAATCTGATCTTAGCGCAAGAGTACAAAATTGGTGCTCTCAAACGCGTGCTCATCAACTACAAGAAACTCCCGAAGGCGAGCGTGACGGTGCCGACGATCCAGAGCCGCATCTCCCAGCTGAAGGAGCTCTGGGCCGCCTGTAGCAACTAACATGTCCTGTTGTTGCAGACTGCTACGTCCGGGGAGCTAAAGAGCCAGCCCTACTTCGTGGACAACGTAATCCTGGAAGCCGAGGACGTCTATGCCAACACCAGCGACATTCTACAAAACGCGCTAAGTAGACTGTTACCCGCTAACATTAATTCTTCATTATCCGACAGTCACGACGAGTCTGTTTCGCGCGAGTCGGGTTCTCAGATCTCACGATTGCCACGTATATCGTTGCCAAAATTTACCGGTAAAATTGCGGAATGGGAGAGTTTTCGAAATATGTTCGAGTCTCTCGTGGCCTGTAACGTTTCGCTTTCTAAAGTGCAGAAATTTCATTACTTAAAAACAAGCGTTACCGGTGAAGCCGCGGTGCTGATCAATAGCTTGAAAATTTCGGAGGCTAATTACGACTCCGCGTGGCAATTGCTGATCGACGAATACGACGACAAGCAAACCTTAGTTTATACGCATTTGCACGCGTTTGCTAGTCTACCTGTGATGAAAACGGAGAATGTGAACGACTTGCAAAAACTCTGCGATACGGTCTCTTCGTCGTTAACCGCGCTAAAGAATCTCGATCGTCCGGTAAATGAGTGGGACGATCTGCTCGTTTATCTTATTGCTCAAAAGTTTAGTCCTCGCACTCGCAGCGAATGGAATTTGAAACGTACGGAATTCGCCAAGCTTTCGTCTTACAAAGATATTAATGACTTTCTAACTCTACGCATTCGCGGATTATGCGATCTTTCCGATTCGCCGAAAGATACTCGTCGTTACAGAGACGATAAGCCGCGCTCGTCGGTTAATAACGTCACTGCAAACAAATGCGTTGGTTGCTCCGGCAATCATTCGGTTTCGAAATGTAAAGAGTTTCTTGATAAAACGGTTGAGCAGCGCGGCGCTTTCGCGCGTCAAAGCAGGCTTTGCCTCAATTGTTTGAGATCCGGGCATTTCCTTCAGCAATGCCCGAGCAAATCTCGATGTTCGCACTGTAGTCGTTCACATCACTCGTTACTACATTTCTCAAATAATGTAAAAGCCGATGCTACGGCAAATTCTTCGAAGATAAGAGCGGAGGCGTAACCGTTCACTCCGACGACGTCCAACGCGCCAGTCGCTGCGAGCAGCAATCATGTCGCGAACAAACGGACCGGT
>NW_017297725.1:111427-111830 GCF_001594075.2 Trachymyrmex cornetzi | reverse complement strand
GCATCTCATTTGCCGATCCCGATCCTTCAAGTCGACATCGGATTCACTTACTAATCGGTGCCGACTTGTACGGTTTCTTGTTGAAAAATGGCCTTCGGCAAGGCCCTATTGGAACGCCTACCGCTCAATTGACAGCGTTAGGCTGGATTCTCGCCGGCCCCACGGGTCGCGGCCGGATTGAATCCGAGAAAATTTGCGTCTCTCATAACGTGTCTACGCACGACACGAATTCGCTTCTCAGGCAATTTTGGGAGGACGAGGAGGTCTCGCGCCCCCCTCCGCTTACCGACGAGGAGGAGCGTTGCGAACAACACTTTCTCGCCACTCATAGCCGTTCTCCAGAAGGACGGTACATTGTTCGATTGCCCTTCCGGCACGAACTACCAATCGACATAGGCGACTC
>NW_017297725.1:104477-111250 GCF_001594075.2 Trachymyrmex cornetzi | reverse complement strand
AAGTTACGCGTCGTTTTTAACGCCTCGTGCAAAACGACGAACGGCACGTCGCTTAACGACCATCTGCTGGTCGGACCGAAGTTACAGCAAGATCTCCCCGCTATTCTGCTGCGCTGGCGGCAGTGGCGTTTTGTTTATGCAGCAGACATCGCCAAGATGTTCCGGCAAATCCTCGTGAATGATCTCGATACCGACTTCCATCGAATTCTCTGGCGTCCGTCCTGCGACACGCCGATCACGCATTTCCGGCTTTTGACCGTGACGTACGGGCTCGCTCCCGCTCCGTATCTCGCGATGCGCGTTTTGAAACAATTGTCGTTAGACGAAGGGTCCGACTATCCAGCGGCCGTCCAGATACTACGCGACTTCGTCTACGTCGACGACGCGCTATTCGGTGGAGATGACGTCGCGTCGCTGATAGAACAGGGTGGCCAGCGAACCTTGAATCCTTGAAAACCGGGAAAAACCCGGGAATAGAAAAAACCGGGAAAAAACCGGGAAGAAACCGGGGATTTACTTTGAAAACCGGGAATTTCACTGCCCGTCAATGATTCGAAGAGTCCTACAGTCTACAGTAGCTCTAAGTTATCGATCTGATATATTGATCACAAGATAATTTAATATAGAAAATTTCCGTTATTGATTTTCTCGATCCTGTAAATAAATCAAATCGATAAGTCAGGGCTACTGCAGTACCCTTTGAATTATCGATGGGCAGTGTACCGGCACTCTAAAGGGCATTCTACAATGCGTTGCAAACAACGGTTGTCAGTTGAAATGTTTGTCACGGTAACCAATCAGAAGCATAAATAATACCATTTACGCTTCTAATTGATTGTCGCGACAAACGTTTCAACTGGCAACGGGGTGTTTGCAACTTATTGTAGAACGGCCTTAACCGTTCGCCGCTGCCTAGTCGTTTGGCGCGCCGCGTTTCATTTGTTAAAACAAATGATGCACAAATTCAGTTATTCTGTTAGACCATATCAGACGTCTTTACTTCTACGATCAGTCGGATGTACGAAAAATTTGGAACTCTTCTTAGGTTGACGTGAGTGATTTTGTGATTTATAGTGCAACAGTCGGAATGAAAAATACAGAGTGAATTTTCTGCGTCGTTTGTAGAAGTCTTCTATTCTTAGTAATTATTATCTGATTTTTCAGTAAAGAATCATGGTTAAGCCAAGCACTACAAAATATCAGCAATCCTATGAGCTTATTTACCCATGGGTAGCTCGGGATCCTAAAACTAGTACCAATGCATTATGTATTTGGTGCAAAACTGTAATTAATATTAGTTCGATGGGAAAAAGTGCTCTTCAAAGCCATGTGAAATCTCAAAAGCATAAAAGTATCATTGCAAGTTGTAAGAAAAATATCCCGATGGAAATGTATGTACGACGTAAAGAGAGTGAAAAAAGTACAAATAGCTCCTCCAATTTCATAGTTGCAGAATCAATACAAGGTACCCAAATCATTTACTTTTATTATATTTTATTTATACAACAAATATATAACAAAGTGTGCATTTATTGAAAATATCTTGCGTTTGCAAATAGTCACTATCATGACGGATTTAGAACGTGTACGTACGAATTTGCATACTAAATTTTTTAACAATAAAATCGACTAATTTAGTATTTTTAAATTTGATTCTAAAAATTTACGTTATTGAAGTGTTTAACTACACATGGTAACGTGATATGTACACTTTTAAAGTGCAAAGAAATAAGTAATCATCCGCGTAGAAAAATAATTATATACTGCAAAAGATATATTGTTATATTTTTTTAATCAATTTTTTAATTCTGGAAATTTATGCATTTTTCCTTCGTTAAGTCCTTTGTTTACGCCTGACTGAATTTTCAGACAGATAGATGAGATATTTTCGAGATCTATGGCATCAAAGGATTTTGCTAGGTTCAAACAAAGAAACTTGGATGTCTTAAAACCTATACTATTAGGTATTAAAGGTTTAATCTACTGAGAGCCTAAAAAAAGAAAAGTGGTCCGTGTCTCTCTTATTTCTGAAAAGCTCTGATTAAATCAGAAGCATAAAACACCAAGAAAAATATTATCTCATACAATCATTAAAAATCGATTTAGTTCTTGAAAATTAGTCGATTAATTATATTATTGAGAGTAAAAATATATATATTGACATAAGAGACCATAGGATAATTAGTTTCGTAAAAGTCCAAGTAGCTTTAAAATAAACTTAAAAACCTTCAAAAATAAAATTTAATAACTATACAATTTTTTTAAATATTTGCTATCGCTATATTTAATGCATCTTTTTATTCAGACAAATAATAACAAAAAATATATTTCATAATAATAAATATATTTAATTAATAATATGTTAAATTCATCGGCTGAATAATGTTTTTATTTTATTCATGCTTAACATCACGGGCAATATACAATGTAATATGAATAAATATACTAGAATATGTATAAAAAATTGTTTATATTATTTAAGAGCGGTACAATAAATTAAAAAATGCAATACATTACAACATTATTTTCATGAAAAAAGTAAACTTTTAAAATTTTTAGACTCTAAAGTAAAATGGTCACATAGATAATATACTTTTTAAATTATATTCCACAATAATATGCTGTGTTGTTACATTTTTAAATACAGTAATATATGTATATTCATATCGTTGTAAAACTCAGAATCATAAGTGAAATTTTAATAAAAAGCTTTAATTGAGAATTTGATAAAGCGATAATTTAATATAAGTATTCTGACATTTCCAGGATCTCATGGCATAGATCGTTCCATTAATGAAACCGCAACTGTGGAAAATGATGCCGGAATTATAGAAACTTCTACTTCAATAAGCAATACGGAAAAAAAATCTCTAAAATCATTTCTTCTCTCGGATGATGTGTCAAAAGCTGAGATTCTTTGGTGCCTTCGTACTGTTATGAGCCATTTACCTATTCGAACTTCTGCTGCATGCGTCGAAAACCTTCCCGTTATGTTTTCGGACAGTCAAATTGCTAAGAAAATGAAACTAGGAAGAACAAAAATTTCGTATAGTATTGTTTACGGTATCGCTCCATATTTTTATCGTGAGTTGTTTAACTTAATCCAAGAATGTAGTAACGTCGTGCTTGAATTTGATGAAAGTCTGAATACTATTTCTCAGAAGGCCCAAATGGACATTTACGTAAGATTCTGGCACCCAAACGACTCAATCGTGACAACGCGATATTTTGATTCTGTTTTTCTTCAGCGCACGCGTGCTATTGATTTGTATGAAGCTTTAAGTGAGTCTTTTGGATCGCAGAATCTCTGTAAAATTTTACAATTATCCATGGATGGGCCAAATGTAAATTTGAAAGTTTTAAATGATTTAAATAAGGAACTTACAGAATCCTTCGACGGTATGACGCTCTTGAATATTGGGAGCTGCGGACTACATGTTATTCACGGTGCGTTCAAAACTGGGATGAAAAAATCCAAGTGGGAAATTGTGTCCTTCTTGAGAGCTCTATATTATCCATTCAAAGATTCACCAACACGAAGAGTTCAATATACCGAATATACAAAGTCCAACATCTTTCCAAAAAAATTCTGTGCCATTAGATGGGTAGAGAACGTTGCAGTAGCCGAGAGAGCTATTGAAATTGTTCCTCATCTAATAACGTACGTCACCAAATCAAAAAAAGAAAAAACTGCTCCAAATTCGCAAAGTTTCAAGATTGTTTCCGATGCTTTAAGCGATGAACTTATCAGTCCGAAGCTTACTTTTTTCAGCGCAACAGCATCTTTGTTTGAACCATTTTTGCGTGAATTTCAGGCAGATGTACCTATGGCACCATTTTTGTACAACGAGTTACATACTCTTATGTACTCTTTGATGCTGCGGGTGGTAAAAAATGAAATACTAAACAGTACCTCTTACCTTAATAAAATAGATTTATTAGATAAGAATAATCTGATATCCGCAAAACAATTCGAAATGGACTTCGCGACGAAAGATGCGCTGAAGAAAGTGAAGAATATTTCAGAGTTACAAATTCTCCAACTGAAAGACGATATGCGTAATTGTATTATCGAGATTATTGTAAAACTTCGTGAACGTTCATCCTTAAAGTATAAGTTTACACAAGCCATTACATGCTTGGACCCTATAGTAGCTTTAAATTCGAAAATAGCCCTTAAAAGATTAATATCGTGTCTTGAAATTTTTGTTTCGAGCCGAAGAATGTCTGGCGTCAAAGCAGATCGTGTAAAACAAGAATATGTAAATCTTTGCGGCGAGCCTCTAGTTCAGGAAATTTTAAAATCTTTTGATAGAACTAAAAACCGTCTAGATAAAATGTGGATGGATGCAGTAAAATTATCGACGAAACCGTGTAATAATTTTGTAGATTTTGCTAAATTAATTTTGATTTTATCTCATGGAAATGCCACCGTTGAACGCGGTTTCTCCGTAAATGCTGAGTGCCTTGTTGAAAATCAACTTGACAAAAGTCTCATTGCTCAACGACGTATCTATGATACTGTTAAAAATGTAGGAGATATTGAAAGTATAAAAATTGATAAAAAACTTTTACACTCTATGCGCAATGCGCATTCGCATTATAAAGAGTTTATGGCAAAACAGCGTGAGGCGGAGAAACAGTTGAACATAGAGACATTAAGAAAACGTAAAGCTTTACTAGAAATAAAATAATTAGAGACCAAAAAAGTCAAATACCTAACTGAAGTATCAAAGATAACGGCAGAGATAGATAAATCAATTGCTGATTTAAAAAAATAAGATTGTAATTTTTATTATATTTTGTTGGTTCAAGTTTATATATGTATGTTTAAGTTTATATATATATAATATTAATCAAACGTTTTATTTAATTTTATTGATTTTATTTCACGGGATATTTTAAGAAATATTCGTTCTTGCATTTTACTTTTGTGATAAACAATTTATTATTGCTTAGATATAGATTCCATGCAATATTACGTTTATCTGACTGTTGTTCTGAATAAGAATGTATTTCATTATTTTTTGTTACAATTAAAGTAATGGAACTTCACGAGACTGATCATATTTTGTACGTATGTAATTTTTTAATATTAAGAACCTTGAAAACTGCTACTTTTGGACCTGGAAAACCGGGAGAAAAAACCGGGAATTTGAAAACGTTGGATCGCTGGCCACCCTGTAGAATGTCGCGAGCAATTGACGGGACTCCTTCAGCGAGGGGGCTTTCAATTACAGAAATGGGCGTCGAATTCGCCTGAACTGCTGCGCGATTTGGCAAAGCGTCAAACCGACATGGAGGATCACCTCCTTCAGCAGGACGAGACCCTTAAGGTACTCGGAATTTCGTGGCTTCCCCACGACGACATGTTTCGTTTTCAAGTGAACGCTTCGTTTACGGTCACTCCGACGAAGCGTTCAGTCCTGTCAGTTATTGCTCGATTATACGACCCCCTCGGCTGGGCCGCCCCCGTCGTCATTGTTGCAAAAATCCTTTTACAGGAATTATGGTTAACCCAATCCGATTGGGACACCCCTCTCCCTGACGAATTGCGTCAGCAGTGGGAGGCATATTATAATAATTTAAAGACACTAAATGGTATCCGGATCCCTCGTTGGACCGGTCGACGAGATAACGACGTCGCTTTTGAATTACACGGTTTCGCGGATGCCTCCAACCGAGCCTACGCCGCCGTTTACATTCGCATTCTTCACATGCAAGCAGACGTTCAAGTCTGTCTACTCGCCGCGAAAACTAAAGTCGCGCCTCTTAAAACTCTCAGCATACCGCGACTCGAACTGAACGCTATCGTATTGCTGAGTCGATTGATTAAATGGGTTCAGATGACCCTAAGCACGCCCTCCGCGTCAGTGTTCGGCTGGTCAGATTCGGCGGTCGCGCTAGCATGGCTACGCCAGCACCCCGCGAAGTGGCAAACGTTCGTAGCCGATCACGTGTCCGAGGTGCAACGTACCCTGCCGGAGGCGCGTTGGAATCATGTGTCTTCTAAAGACAACCCCGCTGACTGCGCCTCACGCGGCCTGTCGGCTGAAGAACTGTTCTCTCACCCCCTGTGGTGGACAGGGCCGAGGTGGCTCGCCCGGTCGTCTACGTCGTGGCCGACCGACGACCACTCTCTTTCTCTTGATAGTAGTACCAATCCACAGGTCTACGACGAAGCGCTCACGTCGTCCTCCACGTTAAAAGTGAGGACGAGTGGGAACTGATTCGCAAATTCTCAACGTGGACTCGATTAATCCGAGTCACGGCTTACGTACGACGCTTCATTTCTCGAATAAAGCGCCAGAAATCCGAGCGTACGTCACTCGTATTAACAGTACCTGAGCTTCGCGAAGCCGAAATGTTTTGGTTCCACTACGGGCAAAAATTAGCATTTGCGCCGGAAATTAGAGCATTAAGCACTAATTCTTCTCTTTCGCTATCCAGCCCTCTAAGGGCTTTGCATCCGTTCGTAGATGAGAACGCCTTACTCCGTCTTGGCGGGCGGTTGCAGAACGCCGCTCTCCGCTACGACGAGCAGCACCCGATAATACTTCCCAGGGATCGGATCGCCGAGCTGCTGATTCAGCACGCGCACAAAGCCACACTGCACGGTGGAACGCAGCTAGTCATCCGCACGCTGCGACAGCGGCACTGGATAATCGGGTGTCGTAAGGCCGTTAAATCTCATATTCGTGCGTGCGTTACGTGCACACGTTACTCCGCGCTGCCTTGCTCGCAACTCATGGGAGGGCCTCCCGCTTCTCGGG
>NW_017297725.1:103633-103953 GCF_001594075.2 Trachymyrmex cornetzi | reverse complement strand
CCCCAGCGACATGTCCGCGCTCACGCCCGGACACTTCTTGATAGGGCGTCCGATAATCGCGGTTCCAGAGGAGTCCGTGTTCGAGATCAACCCGGACCGCCTTTCCCGCTGGCAGCTAGTGAGCTCCATGAAGGAGCAATTCTGGCGTGCCTAGTCGCATGATTATTTGCTATCGCTTCAGACGAGAAACAAGTGGCGGGACGTCGCGCCAAATTTAGAAGTCGGTGATCTCGTCATTGTAAAGAACCCTTTGCTCCCTCCGAGCAATCTCGCGAGAATCCAGCAGGTTCATCCCGGGTCCGACGAACTCGTCCGGGTGG
>NW_017297725.1:103008-103500 GCF_001594075.2 Trachymyrmex cornetzi | reverse complement strand
CGATCCTTGTCAGCATCGCGCGCTTAGTTTGTACGTATCACGTATAAAACGTTCAATATATCAAGTTTAATTATATACATATTTTGTAAAACGTTAACGACTGTACTCATTGAAATTCCAGTATAATTCTGTTCGTTGTATTACTTTAGGCTTATGTCACGTCGGCTATCTTATTCGCGGAACAAGCGAAACCGACCGATGGATTGTATTTTACCACTACTTCTAGAGCGAGTTAAGACGTGTTGTACATTTAGCGTTAATTACTTTATTGTGTTTTCGTCCATACCTATAAGGTCATTTAAGTTCTTTATTCGGCTAGCGTCAATCACTGTCGCCCTTTGCGTTCCTTAGCTCACGCTGTGACTAAGAGAGAGTATCTTCGATCTCGCCATGTCTTTTGCTGTATTTCGTATCCGGCGTATACGAGGCGGGCGGTATGTTCAGGATTAGAGCGTTAATTCGTGCGATCGTCGAGATCGCTCGAGAAACTTC
>NW_017297725.1:99733-102288 GCF_001594075.2 Trachymyrmex cornetzi | reverse complement strand
GTACAAATAATAGAAAAGCCATAACAATTAATAATACATTGAATATAAACGTTTCGGCCTTTAATATGGCCTTCTTCAGTATAACTTGTTGTTGTAGAATATAATTCAATTGTGCGTGTACGATTATTAATACATTAATTATAATATTAAAGTAACGAAAGAACATTCCATTTTGTCAAATTAAACACCATTAAATAATTTGATTATAATCTTACATCAAGTAACAGTCATATAAGAGTAAGTCTAAAATTCAATTCAAAATTGCAACATATGATATTGTCAGCGATTGTTCCTTTCCCTTTAATTTAAGTTGTCAATTTAGTAATTTAGTATAATTCCTATTTACAATTCATATCTATCTTAATTATGTCGTTATTTAAAATTTTGAGTTCTGTTTCCATTAAAAGATTACCAGAACGTGTATCATAGAATTGTAAGTAAAAGTTCCAAAACTAGAATAATAAATAAAAGATTTCTCATATAATTTTAATAATTACTTATAATAATTTCAATTATTTACCTTAACTTAACATTTTTTCTATTCTCTTCTGAATCAGTTATGGAGGAAGTTACTTGTGGATAGACAACGTCCGTCATTTGTTTCCCTTTTTTTGTCCGATAATTATTCACAAAAAAATGGATTTTTTTTGAAAAAGATTGAAATCTGAGTTCGTTAGATGTATAATAATAAGAACAACATTTTCATTTAAAATGATTTGAATCCTGAGTTCGTTATATATATAAGATGTTTTGAAGCGTATCTCAACTGTAAGGAAGGGAATCTTGGAAGGAGAAGGAAGAGAAGTGGTGGTAAAGTAAATTATTGCCATCTGTTATTTTTACTTAAAAACTATAGACTCATTTACGATTTATTGTGCATTATCGGTAAATAAGCATTAGGCAACTTTTCGGTATCTTTCTGTTCATTTAATCCTCTCTTTTGCTTCTTAATGTGAATCATTTCCGATATGGAACGCCTATAGAAAAAGGGCTCCAAATCCAAAGGATTTAATCTTTGACAATTTGTCTAATGTTGTCCTATCCATCCGTGTCATGAAGCAGCATAATTTTTGTTTTAAACGTCATAGAAAAAACAAGGTGTTTACGAGCAAAAAGATTGTCGTATAGAGCAAATGAGATTAGGGGGATATTTATAATCGCAGAGATATTACAATAGGTCTATATATAACACGGCTATACAAACAAACGATGCGTACGTAAACCGGAATAAGTAAATAAATACGCAATACTGATCGCTTAAAGTGCGAATATCGAAGTATCAAGAATCAAAGACGTGGGAATGATTCAAAACATGCCAAACGGAGTATCAACAGGAAGATGAGAGTATAAATATCGACAAAGAAAAAATTATAACATTATGAAATCATGTAAACATTGTCTTAAAATTTCGAAGATATCTCATAAAACTATCAGAAAAGATTCGTATGACGTCTTTAAGATATTTAGTCTTCTGATTTATGACGTCTTTGAGATTTTATTTTAAGTTGTCTTTAATGTTTTAGCTAGAATCATCTTTTAGGTATTATTATATATTTCGATGATACCATTTAGATATAGTAATATATACGTACAAATGGAAAAAAAAATTAAAAATAGTTCAATGAATCGATATATCAATAATTTAACGTCCATATATTTTAATTATAACAATTTAATATCCATTAGTTGAAAATTTTATGTAGTTGATTATGTTACGTCCTGACGACTTCACGATTCTTTTCTTTCGTGGAGATAACTTATTTCTCAATTGCGAATCACTCGCAGTTCCATGCATGCAATCCCTAAGGTATCAGAGAGTCTATTAGAGAGTCAATAGCGTGACCGATCGAAGATCGATTCTTAACGAAGGAATAATTAATATCACCAAATAACTGTAGATACTAAATGTGTTAATTATCACACGTGTACGCCTAGTGGCAGTATGACTTATAGAAATATGTGTAATTACTTCTATTTTTAGAAAAGACTTTCCCAATAATTCAAAGAAAAATCATTAGTCACCTCTATATTTCGAAACAATAACACTCAAAACAGGGAGAATCACCATCGAATCAAAGTCCAAAGTACAAAAAAACAGCGTACCTTAGGTATGATATATAAGAGCCCTTCGCGAGGACAGTAAGACAGTCGAATATTAACTTAATCGCTCGCGAGACGAAGTGCTGCCCGAATTACTATCATTGGTGCGGAGTTCTCGCGATCAAGCGCGTACCACCAGCTGGCGGTCCAATTTCACCATCCCGTTTAAGGGAAGCGCTGAGAAGCCAACTCCGACCGCTGATCTTGCGAGGACTCCTCCCACAAGGACTCATTAGACTTTCTCTCTCTCTCCGCCAAAACCGTGAGTAACTACTTCTTCCGCGAGAATCTAAAATTCGCAAACACCCTCTCTTTTTTTTTGCAATCGCTTAAGGCGATGCTAAAGCCCCCCTGTTTTACCACATTCCTATTCGGTGGGATTTCTCCGTATTGGATGTACGGATTGCAAAAGTATTATTACTTAAATTATAGTACGCACACAGAGGATGTTTGCT
>NW_017297725.1:93741-98145 GCF_001594075.2 Trachymyrmex cornetzi | reverse complement strand
TTAAATATTAGTTGTAATTCAAATTGAGTCACCCTTCATTCTCTAACCCTTCCGACTCATTCCTTCACCTCGAAGATCGTACGGGTCCTATCCCTGGTTATAAGGATTAAGTTCCTTGACCAAAGATAAGGACCAACGGTGGCACTGTTTTGGGCGGCGTAACAGCGCTTCGTATTTGCGTTTACCCGCACCAAAGACAAGCACAAGTGCTTCCAAGTTGTGGCACGCGTCCACGGAGCGATAAGCCACAAAAGGCGGTACAAGTTGCGCCCTCTACCCTGGCCCCCTCTTAATTCCTTCTTTCCATTAAGACAAAAATACTTTTGGGGCCTGGACGTAACAATTATAACTACATAAAATTTTCAACTAATAAATATTAAATTGTCATTACAACTTATGCACGTTAAATTATTGACATATTGATTTAGCAAATAATTTTTAGCTCTTCGTTCTGTTTGTATACATGTATTACTATATATCTAAATTGTGCATACACATATACATTATATATAATGTATTAAAAATAAAACTGAATCAGTCGATGAGGTGACGCCTTTTAGAGCCAAACACAGGATATTGATGTGAAAGATTTATTTTTCACACTAATATTTATGTTCATATAGATTCATCTCTAATGGGCCTTGATTCAACATTATTTAATTTATATTAATAAAATTGAAGTTTTTAAAAATGGCATAAAGTGTTACTCATCGAAAGAATCAATAGAAAGAAAAGAAGAAAGAAATAATATAATTTCATGCTATTTTTAAAAACTTTAATTCTATTTTTTTTAATTTCATTTACAAAAGTAAAGGATTATAATTAAATTTAAATTTAATTAGGACCAAGTTAAATTAACTGATGCAGTTGATTTTATTTTTTACAAATTCGCTAAAATAAAAAAAATATCAAAAAGCGACGAAGTATCAAGAGAATATAAGCTGCAAAAATTCTTTTATTGAATATCAAAATATTGTTCAATGAAATCGTATATTCTAATTTACATGTCTTCTTAAAATATTATTCAATAAAATCGTATTCTATTTTTAGTTATATGAATTTTTTAGATTATATGTAACATCAATACCTTTCACATTTCCATTTACTTGTATTTATCAAAAATATATTATCAGTTGTATACGATATATGTTAATTAACAAAATAATATTAATTTTCATTGAATACATGTATGTACATTTAAAGAATAAAATCGCACACGCACAGCTTAAATAAACATAATTAATATATTCTATCGTATTGTAATTTCAACAATGACTCATTCGGTATCAAGGAGTGTGCACATTTTCTTGATCGAAGGGAATATTACTTTTATTGCCGGGTAATAACATAGGTATGACGTTAATTAACAAAATAATATTAATTTTTATTGAATACATGTATGTACAGGGTGTTACACATGCATACGAGGCAGTATGCATGTGTAACGACGGGTTGCGCAGCAAACTTTACATGGCCAAGCGTGGTTTAATAGACAATGACAGTGACTTTATAACATAAACTTTATAATATAAATAATAAAACTTTATAGTATAAACTTTAGAATGTATAAAGTCACTGTCATTGTCTACTAAACTACGTTTGGCCATGCAAAGTTTACCGCGCAACCCGTCGTACTGCCTAGTATGTATCTGTAACACCCTTACATTTAAAGAATGAAATCGCACACGCTATACACGCATAGCTTAAATAAACATAATCAATATATTGTATCGTATTGTAATTTCAACGATTACTCATTCGGCATCAAGTAAAGGAGTGTGCACATTTTCTGGATCGAAGGGAATATTACTTTTATTGCCGGGTAATGTCATAGGTATGACTTTAACACGAAACTCATATGATAAAAAATCCTGACAGAAATGATAAAAATCCATACGAGTATTGATAAGTTTTAAACGAGCCATTTCCTTCATCAGAGCCGTTAATTCGGTCTTATAATTTTCGTAATTCTTACGACGTTCAATAGTAGTTACTACCGTAGCTAATTCTTGCACGAATTTCTCGGATTTCACTCTCGTGGCCAGTTTGTACTTTGGCTCCAATCGTTTCCACAGAAACTTGTAAAGACGATCTGTAGCCCAATGTTTCGGACGAGGAAGTCTTGGTGGTCTATATACTTTTCCATTTACTAGAAATGCCTTATCCACTACTTTCGTAGAATTCATGAGCGGCTTCTTCTTCTTTGTATCTTTGTATCTTGTTTGTATAACAAATTTCACTGTTTCCTTTTTTACTGCAGATGCTTTCTTATCGGTCGAGTTTCTTTTCATCGCGGCCATCTCACGACTATTTAGTTTCTTCAATTCCATTTTAATCTTCTTCATTTTCTCACTGTCGAAGCCTGGCGACTTTTGCGCGCGTTCGCTTAGTTGTTTCGCCGAAGTTTCTTTTATTTTGACGAAAAAATCATCTATTTTGTTCAATTTCTTAGATGAACTTTGCTTATTGGAAGAAATAAAACCAACTTCCTTATCAGACCTTGATTCGGATGAATGTACGTGTTCTACATCTATGTCAGCATGTGAATCGTTATTTGCATCTTGTATTATTACATTAGTACTTAATCTACCGATGGGCGATATTGCATTTGCACATGCGATTTCCTTCAAAGTTTTTTCCCTAATGGACTTGAGGTTGGAAATCTTTTTTTCTGACGATTTAGCAATTACACTCTTTCGAGAAACTGATTTTGATGCATTATTGAGATCGCTGTTTTCTAATAGTTTCTTCTCGTCTTCCGATAATATATTAGCTTCCTTAGATCGACTTTTCTCGGCGTTTGATGACACCTCGAGAAATATTGTATAAGAACCTTCCTCATTCGTAGTACTACTCTTTCCTGATTGTGGATTTTTCTATTGCTAAAAATTCACATTCCTGATTAATCCTTGTAGTTTCTCGCTCAGAAGAAGCATGATTATCTTCAAATGAAACATTACTTCTTCTATCACTGATATTACCTTGCTTCAAAATTTCTTCGAACGGATTAGTTGAGCGCTTACGGAAACGTGTTAGAATTCTTGATTTTGGTTTAAAAAATGTGGACCTTTTCGTTCCGCGGAATTCATCGTTATCAAAGGATGAGCTGCTCAAATTTGATTCAATATTATCTCTATCTTGCACCGATACATCTGATTGCTGCTTTTTAGATTTATTTAAAGACAATCTTGGACTTTTACGAATTAAAGATCTATGAATATTGTTTTCCTTATTTTTTTTTGGATTGGATGTAGACGAACTTGCGTTACTATCATAAACTAGAACATCTGCAAACACATTTTTTCCTATGCTTTTCCGCGCTCGCTGCATAAAGTGAGACATAGGTTTTAAATGTTGACGAGGTGTAAAGATGCTTTCATCGCTACTTTCAATCTCAACGTTATTCTCAGGCACTGCCTTCTTAACGTTTGGAGTTAACGAACCAGTTTCAATATCCTCTAGCGCTCTTATTGATTTTCTTTGATCGTCAATATGATCTTTACTCGTATTAATATTTCGATGCATCGAACGCTGCGAGGTTTCCTTTTCAAACGCGACTGATTTTTCCGCAGTACTGCCATTCAAAACATCATCTTCCAACGGTACATCCTGAAAGGCGGTCCGATCTTTCATACTTCCACTTTTTCTTGTGCTCAAAATACTTGGCATTGTTTGAGGCGATCTTATTGATTTCCTTTGATTGTCGAAATGATCTTTACTTGTATTAATATTTCGGTGCATCGAATGCTGCGAGGATTCCTTTTCAAACGCGACTGATGTTTTCGCAGTGCTGGCATTCAAAACATTATTTTCCGTTAGTACATCCTGAAAGGCGTTCTGATCTTTCATACCATCTCCACCTCTTCTTGTTCTAAAAATACTTGGCTTTAATTTCAAAATCTTCAAAGTTGAACTTGAATTACTATCCTCTTCATTTTCTTGCGACCTCCCTTGCAAAGATTCACTGTCCGAATCGATATGTACTTCAAAGCGGACTTGTTTCTTCCGCGTTTTTAATGGCATAGTTGCCTCGGGATCATTCAAAGCATTTGCGAAAGCATTATTAATACTTTTCCTATTACTTGCTTTTAAACAAACCTTCCTATTTCTTAAATTAAGCTCTTTCTCTGATTCAGATGTCTCAGATGTCGAAATTTGCAACACACGACTTTCAACTATTGCTAAAATAATAATATATCTAGGGAATGGAAAGTTACTTTTTAAAAGTAACAAGTTACAGTTACTCGTTACCCAGTAGGAAAAGTAACAAGTTACCGTTACTAGTTACCGATTTTTAAAAGTAACTCGTTACAGTTACCGTTACTTGAGAAAGTAACTTTTCGTTATTTTTCCGTTACTTTTTTTTAAATCGATGACCAACAATCACAGCGGACTGGCCTAGAG
>NW_017297725.1:82136-93002 GCF_001594075.2 Trachymyrmex cornetzi | reverse complement strand
AAAAAGTTCAAGGTTATTTTTCAACATCTCTATTACATTACCAAACAGTTTTTTAACAAGATATTTTAGGAGGAGGAACAGAACTCTGTTCTGTTTCGATTTGGAGAAATCTGAGTAAAATTTTGCTTGCGTCAAAAAAGATCCAGATTGCAGACAAAGAGTTGAAAGATTTATTCTTTTAGCTGAACTTTTTGCACAGTTCAGCTTTCCTTTTTTACTCTTCAACTTGAAAAGAAAAAATGAAAAGATAAACCATAAAAGAAGTTCAAGAAAACTAAAAAGAATAAATTAAATAAATTAAATATTCTGCCTATTTATACCTGCGCCGCGCCTCGAGCTTTTTGAAGCAATGGATTCGGAATCAGAATTCAAATTCTTCCACCATGCCGTAGAATCGGAACTCTGGCTAATATCAATCCTTGAATTAGACCTCAGCATCCTAGGCGTTTCATTTTCACTAGGAATCATGGAATGCGGACGAAACGTATTCTTTTCCAAGTTATTCCACCATAATGTTTGTTCTGCAGAAAGAAGAATGTGTTAAAATTACATGAAAACCATTTTCGACTTTTAATTTGTCTATAACAAAGGTAATGTCCTACAATAAAGTCACTTATTTGCTACAGTAACGTAATTTAAGAAACAAAGTTTTCAGAAAATCAGTTTTAACATTTTATATTATTAAAATGTTACAATACTAAATTTGAAAAATAATTTCAATATAATAATTTATAATAATAATGTATAATAAACATAATAACTATAATAATTGTAGTGAAATAAAAGTGTATTCTTATAAAATACGTTGTTTATTTTCTTTATGTTTCTGTTGATCTTCTGCAAGTAACAAAAAAATGATAATTTTTAGTTATGTTGTTGTGGAAATGATGAAAGAAAAATATTCCTACCTTCATCCACGATGGATGTATCAGGATCGAGATGTCCAGAACCGATAGAATCGACGGATCTACGTTTGGAGTATCGAGATACACGATTTAAAGATTTTCTCTTGGCCATGTTTATGAAGAAACGTTCTACACGATGGAAAACAACTAGGTTATCTTTACGTGATTGTATATATACAACTCAAAACCACTCGAGAATGCTTGAAGTTTTACAGCTCTGACTCGAATAACTACTTTATCGTCACGTTGCGAAAACCTGCGCAAATTCAGTCTCCAGTCATTCGAATGGCGTCGCAAATTCTAAATCCGACTTCCATATTTGAACGTTGAATCATTCGTGGTGTAATAAGACAAGGGCCGGTATTCATAGGCAGGTCTTATATTCAAGACCGTCTTAAGTACGGTCTTAAGAAGTAACGAACCAATCAGATGGCTGCATTAGCGTCTTAAGACATTACTTAAGACGATCTTGAAATAAGAATCGACTATGAATACCGGCCATGTGTAACATTCCCGTGGATGCGCAGTAGTATGCGCTTCGACCAATCATATTTGGGTCCAAATGCACCCGCGAAATTTAAATACACAAATAATTACATATAATTAAAATGTATTTCTATTTAAGATTAAACGTATTTCTATTTAAGATTAAGGGTGCTTTCCAGCAAGAGACACAGGCGACACTGTGTAACACAGTGTACGACTCGGTGCTTTCCAACTACGACACAAGTCGACACAATCATACACAGCTAAAATGCTGAGTTCGACTGTGTCGTCTCTCCATGGATACCAACATGACCAACAGTTTTATATTTGAAATCATTTATTTTTCTAGAAGTGGTATTCTGATAGCAGATTGTTAATGATTTTAAGGTTATATTCGAATATATTCGCGGAACATAGATGTGTGCGAGATAAACAGTGAGACTAACAAGGTGATAAAAGTTACACTCTTTTGAACAATTAGGACCGTGTTCTTGACTATGGAAGGTATTTAGTACATAATTTTTTATTATTTTTATTATTTATTATAAAGATAAATGTATTGCCTACTATACAATAATTTAATAACATATTGAACATTCTTGTGCCACATAGCTTTTATTAATTTGAGTTATTCGACTGAATATAATATTAATAAATACACATTTCCTAGTTACAGCAACAAAAGGATTCACAGGCAAACATTGCAATGCATGTATTGCTTCATTAGATACAGCATCCATACACGAATGTTTAAGAAACAAAGATATATATATGGACAGCAACAACATTTTATTTACAAACAACTCTTTAGATGTCAATGATGAACGTAAATTTGTTTATTGATATATAACAGTATAAATTATTAAACAAAATATATAATTTCCTAATTTAATTTTAAAGTACTTTTAAAAAACAAAAATAAAATTTTATATAAAATCTCTAATACATCTATACAATATGTGCATGATTTTTTCTTATGCATACAGTTTATAAAATATAAAATCTTTATTTTCTATTGTTTATTGTTACAGTACATAGTAACTGGCAGAAAACGGTACATACTACCGCAGGCAGTAATGAACAATTTGCTAAACAAAGTAAAAGTGATATATATATATATACATATATTTCAACAAATATTCGAAATACAATTATTTTTTATTACAATTAAATTCAAATATAACTCTCGAGATTGTCAATTAAATAAAATAAGAAACAGCCTAATGAGAGTCAAATTTTTGCGATAAGTCATGCAAATTAAATATTAATAAATAATTTATTATTAAATAGTAATAAATATTTTAATTTGCATGACTTATCGCAAAAATTTGACTCTCATTAGCCTGTTTCTTATTTTTTATTATCTTTAAATGAGCTATTGTTTAAATATTTTATAGGTGCTATATGGACTGATAATGCAATAATGGCTCTTTTTAGCCTGTATGAAGCCAATATACATATGTTGGATCATCCTAAAAAGAAAACCAAAATTTGGGCAGCAATATCAGAGGGCCTAAAAGATTTTGAAATCCAGGTATGATAAAAGAAACGTATATTTTTTACAAACTAAATTAAAAAATTTTTGTATACTGTCTTTAAAGAAAAATTCTCAACTTTGAACATTTAACTATGAAACAATATTTAAAATCCAGTTTTATACATATAGGGTGTCTAATAAAGATTGTAACAACGCTTAAAAGTATTCTCGAGATAATTTTGAGACAAAAATCTTAATACCAAAATATCGAGGTTACGAAAGTTGTTGAATTATAAACATTTAAAGTTAGTAGCGAATCATATCGCCTAACATTCGAGCGATCAGGTATAGTACAACGTAAAATTCCAACCATATCTGAACGCGAGAGCTTTAGGAAACATGATTTTGCTAACTTTAAATGTTCGACAACTTTTATAACCTCGATATTTTGGTATTAGGATTTTCGTCTGATATGATTCGCTACTAACTTTAAATGTTTATAATTCAACAACTATTATACCCTCGATATTTTAGTATTAGGATTTTTGTCTCAAAATTGTCAGAATCTACCCTTGAGCATTGTAATCGTCTTTACCGGACACCCCGTACATATATGTAAAATATATATTTATACATATACATATGTACATTAACCTTTACCTGTCGGCATTTCTTCATTAAAATAGTCATTCTTTTTTTCTCAAAAATTATTAGATGTCCAGTGATCAGATTAGATGGAAAATGAATATCTTGCAAAAAAAGTATAAAGAATGTTGTGATAATAACAATAAATCCGGCAGAGGTAAAATGGAATTTAAATGGTACGACCAATTAGATGAAATTTTTGGCAAAAATAAGGATGCTATTGTCGCCCAACCGTATTGAGTAAAATAATAGCAAAAAAAGGCCAAAAGGATATTGCAAATTGTGTTTCTAAATCATCATCACCGGATGTGGTTATACATCATTCTACAAGTCCCAGTGCCTCTACTGCTACAATTTCAGTTACTTCGCCATTGATGAATAATAAAAATACAGCAGCAATAGTTCGTTCCCCGCATGGAACAGGGTCGAACTTAGCAAATAAAAAAGTACACCTTGAACAACAGTGGTTAAAATTTCTAGCAACCAAAGAAATAAGAGATACTGCACGTGATGAAAGACATATGAAATCTGAGGAAAGAGCGATTGAAAGTTTTACGCTGAAAAAACAAATAGTAGCTTTAAAAAGAAAACAGATAGAGCAAAAAAAAGAATTAGCAATTAAAAGATTGAAAGACAAAGAAAATAGGCATACTGAAATAATAAAAATTGAGAAAACGAAATGCAAGTTATTGAAAAAATTATTAAATCAAGCAAATATAAATAACATCTCCGATGATTCTGACGAATAGTCGGAAATGATTATTAATATGTTTTGGAAATGATGATTCTGACGAATAGTCAAAAATGATTATTAATATGTTTTGGAAATGATTATTAATATATTTTGGAAATGATGATTCTAACGAATAGTCAAAAATGATTATTAATATGTTTTGGAAATAGTAATAATTGAAGATAGATTAGTTATTGTTTGTGAATAAGTATTTGAAAAATACCGAATAAAAATGTGCAAATATTATACAAAAATAATAAAGTATATCCATGAATTCCGATATACGATCATTTATCTTCAATTATTACACAATAGTTGCACAACAAAATTGTGATTTATTCAATAATAAATGTTCTAAAGAACATGTTCTAAAAGCGTGAGCTAAGTTGTAGACAGCTAAGGTGAGATAAGTAAAATTTGTTCTAAAGCATATTATTTACTAAAATATCTTTGTGCATTAGTTTTATATTTTTGTTTATTTTTCAAATTTTATAAAATTATTCTATATTTTGTTTGGGGTTCGGTCCACTCAGCGCTTAGTTGCAATTAGAATGAGATTTAGCATGAAACATCAAAAGTTTGCAATATGAAGTTTTACATTTAAGTATAATTATTAAAAGATTACTTTTATGAAAGGAAAATGATGAAAATCATCTGTGATAACTCTAATAAGTAGTTGATTATTATTTATGGCCAAGTACCTTCTTATAAATGCGTTTTTATTAAAGGACAGTATTCTATAATACGAATGTAGTGTTCAACCTAACATGTTTCTTACTCTGAATAAGATTATAATATCCATAATACTGCAATAAATAAGACTATTGTATCTATTGCAGTAAAATTACTATTATTGTACTATTGTGAATACAGTTTTTAAATAAAATATAATGTTCGTATTCAAACTGTGTCATGGTCAAATATTTTTATTGAAAACATATACATGATAATTAGTTATATACATACTATAATTTATTCCTGGTCGAATATTTCCCTGAATATTTGCATTCTTCGATCTACTTGAAGTTCGCAATTAATATTTTCGTCAAGATCATCATTCATATTAATATTGTCTAGTTCCTCAATTTCCACATTATCGTAATTGAAATTTTCATCGTTATAATCTAAACATAAATTATGTAAGATACATGCAGCTACAATTGTATTTGTAACAAACGGTAAATCGCGATATTCTGAAAAAAATTTTATTCGTCGAAAACGTCCTTTCAGGTAGCCAAATGCTCTTTCTACAATCATACGCGTTGAAGAATGTATGAAATTAAATTCGGTTTCAAGAGGAGCAAGGTGACCGTTATCACGAAAAGGAGGAACAAGCCATTGTAATGATGGATATGCAGAATCCCCGATTATAAATTTTCCATTTGGAAAAATTACTTCTCTATCCTCATTAGCTGAATTGTATAATGGAGATTTTCTCAGGACTCGTGCGTCATGGAGAGAACCCGGCTGACCACAATATATGTTGGTGAATTTCATATTCGAATCTACAACAGCTTGTAGGTTTACAGAGAAGTATCTTTTCCGATTACAATAATCTCTTGCATTTTCTACATTAGGTTTCTCTATTTTAATATGAGTACAGTCAATTGTTCCTATTACATTTGGAATGCCTCTCTTAGCATAAAATTCTTGACAAACATATGCGGCATATTGTCCTTCGGGCCATTTGATAACATCATCTAATTTTGTTAAAATCCAAGCTGTCACTCGACGAATTACTCGAAAGACGGATGAAATTGAGATGTCAAATCTATCTGATATTGTTCGTAGAGGTTCTGTGTTCGCTAAATGCCACAAAAATACAAGAAAACAGAGTTTTGCTTCAATCGGTTTAACTCCAAATGAATGTGAAGGAATATATCCACTATCATGCAATTCATCTAGAATATATAAAGAATTATAGGTTTCCAATATTGTGAATTAATGTTTAAAAACAAAAATTTTATTTTATAAATAAATATTACCTATTAATCGAATTGCTATAATGCGATTGATTCGCAAGTGCTCCTTAAATTCTAAATCTGTCCAATTATCCACAACGTGAAGGTAATGTTCAACCCGATGTCTTTTACGTCCACTGATTAAATATTTCATTAGAGGAAAGAAGATATCATCATTTTCTTCGCTGCTTGAAGATGTATTACTGGTTGAATGACTACTATTATTCCAATCTGTTTCACTAGTACTTAAATTTTCTTGTTCTGTACTTGTACTGGTATTTATTACATTCTTCATTAAAAGACTAATCGCCGTCGTTTCTTGCGTATTCATCTATATAAAATTATGTAAATGATTGATCAAATTAATTAATTTTCTTAATAAGATAAAAAATTGTAAATACTTACTAAATCAACATTGAAAATAAATAAAGCATTTACCACATCGCAAGTTCTTAGTAGCGAAATTTATATATTCGAATTGTTCGTTATTACAAATCGTATGTAGACGTTTCGGCCACCATTTGGCCATCATCAGTAACATATATTAATTAAATAAACATTTTCTCTTTGATTACAAGTCGAAGTAAAATATTTTGAGGCAATTTTTGAATAAATTTTTATTCAATTATTATCCATCTTAAAAGAAAGAAAAAACAGGAACCATCTTTATCTGTCAGCCTCAAAATATTTTACTTTGACTTGTAATCAAAGAGAAAATGTTTATTTAATTAATATATGTTACTGATGATGGCCAAATGGTGGCCGAAACGTCTACGTACGATATCATTGTAATAATGAACAATTCGAATATATAAATTTCGCTACTAAGAACTTGCGATGTGGTAAATGCTTTATTTATTTTCAATGTTTATAATTTAGCACCACGTATTTTTTGTTTTCAAAACTTACTATAACATTCCACAGGTAAATCAAATAAAACGTTAAATGAATACAGAATTTTGGTTAAATTAATGTTTGCACTTTGCAAATCCCTTGATACAATTCGGTTTTTGTTAGTTAAATTATTATAAACCGCTGTCTATAAAATTTACCATGCATATATACCGAAAAAAATATAGTAACAATTTAAGTTATATAAAATCTGAACTCAAGCGGTGAAATTATAAAGCTAAGCAGCATTCCAACTACAAGTCGACACTGTGTCACACAGTGTTTGACTGTGTTCCGTTGCTGGTAAGCACAGTAAATGTATTTCTATTCAAAAATAATGTAAAAAATATATGGAATTATTGTTGGCCTAAACAATGGCGAGGCAGGTAAAATATTTCCATAAAAGCCCAAGTACTTAAAGTCCAAATGCTAAAAACAATGTGATGGCAGATATATTAATTGAGAAGGAAATTGGGACGTGTGGTCACGTATGGGATATATACTCGTACAAAGATAACAAGGTCATACTATATATATATTATCAAAATTTATTATCATAAATAAATAGATGAGTATTAATAATGATAGTGTTAATAAAGTATGTAAACATGTTAATAAATGTGTTTAAGTATTTATAATAATATATAATATTATAGGTTAGGAAATGCTTAAATGCAAGTAGATTGACAATAAAAACATGCAGATATATTGCCTTTTATACATTTTTTATATCCACTTATTAAATATATACATACATATATGTATATAATATCCATATAATTCTTTAGTAAGATCTAAAACTACAAATAACATAAATTAATATATAATATAAAAAAATTAATACCTCTCTCTTAAAACTTGTCCCAGGGATTAATTATAACATATTATCTGTTCCTCAATAATACATGTTAATTAGAAAATATTAAGAAAAGATTACGACAAAATTGGTTGTAGTATAGAATAATACGTATTTTTCTCAATTTATAATTCTGATGCTAATATCTTATTGATTTTATTTTTTAGGATATGCTGTGATCGTATCTCTCTCTTAGTGAACTATCAGCACAAATCTGCATCTTAGTGAAAGGGGTGATCCCGATTGACCACGTCTCGATTGGACACCACCAATCACAGCGACCGGTGCTTAGGAGCTTTGTAGTCTCAAGCGCTGTGAGTGGCTCGTGTCCAATTGAGCCGTGTCCAACTGGGTGCCACCCTTAGCCGGATTCTCATACGGGCAACAGCGTTTTGACACCGAACGCTGATTGGTGAAAAACGGGTGGTGGGAGTTAATTTTACCCCCACAACCGGCTTTTCACCAATCAGTGCTCTGTGCCAAAGCGCCGGTGTCTGCATGAAGATCCAGTCTTAGGGTGCGTTCCGTTTCTCGCATGATGCGCATAATGCATCGTTTATCCTTGTTGCTCACCAAACGTTAAACAAGGACAATGGATGCATCATGCGCGATACGGAACGCACCTTTAGTAAACTATCAGCACAAATAAGTATTATTTTAAAAAATAAAATATGTTCTAATAACTTTATGTATTTTTGAATTATTTCCATTCCAAAAAGAAAAGTTTGAACCACGTTAAAACAACTGTTAATACAACTGTTTGTTTGTTTGTTGATTTACTTTGTAAAATAATGTCTATTATATGTATATATATATATATATATATGTATATATACATTTATATACACATATAAGTAGAATATATAATATATTTATGAAAATGGAATTTTTCTTATTGCCAGAATTTAGTAGAGACTAGAGATGATAGTGTCTTGACGCTTAGAAAAGAGCAGCGGCATTACCGTGTTACGTTACGCGGACCAGCGATTTGTTATACAATTTTAAATGGAAAAACACTCGGAATACTTGAGATATCACAAAGAAATTAGCAGAATGCTGCGCAGTAAATAAATCACTAAACACCTTGATCGAGGTCGTTTAAGATATAACAAGGAAAATAAACGAAAAATTGTAAGTATTATTATGATTATTAATCATATTTCTTACAAGTATGTTTCCATAAATAATATTCTTATAAGTTTTGTTTTTATATATGTCATTTGAATTCAATACTTAAATTATTTTTAGGATGAACTTTGGGAAAAATTATCTTCTTCTTTAAACACATCAGCATATGGACCACGCAAGTCAGCAAAGGAATGGGCTAAGGTAATTTTTATTTCATTATGGGTGCATTCCGTTTCATGCTTGATGTGCATAATGCATCACTTATCCTTCTTCAACATTCGGCGAACAACAAAGAGAAATGATGCATTATGCGCATTATGTGTGAAACGGAATGCACCCCTTGTCTTATTACACCATGGTCTCAATCAAGATGGTTGTCAATGGTCGCGTTCAGCAGACTCAACTGTTGTGGAGCGGATCCGTGAGCGCTCGCTGTTATTGGATGATCTAGAAGAATACACCAATAACAGAGAGCGCTCACGGATCTGCTCCACACAGTTGAGTCTGCTGAACGCGACCAATCAAGCGTCCTGTTGAGAGGGTCAATTCTGTATTCTGAAACAAGGTGAAAATTACAAAAGTGAGCAAATTTGCTAGGCGTTGACCAATGAAATAATCAGTAATCTAGTAAATTCGCCCACTTTTGTAATTTTCACCTCATTTCAAGATACAGAATCGATCTCGAGATTGGCTATTTAGACATCTTCTGATTGGTCGATTCTGTACTTGAAATGAGGTGAAAATTACAAAAGTGAGCGAATTTACTAGACTACTGATAATTTCATTGGTCAACGCCTAGTAAACTTTTCAGGATACGTAAAATATAGCGTTTTCGGCCCAATCGGGTTTGCACCAACCTTGGTTGGATTAATCTTTCCTATTGGTTGACGTCACCCGCTCTACCAATAGGAGTGCAGAAAACGCTATTAATCCAACCCAGGTTGGTGCAAACCTGGCCGGGCCGAAAACGCTAATAGAATGAGGTGCGTGAATGATTCGTATGTACTTGACCGGACAAAACCTCCGGGTGTAAAAATTATTATTTTAAATCGTTTGTATTTCGTATGAAGAGTTTTGAAGTGCAAATAAAAAGGTTTGTGAGTCATTGTATTAATTACAATTATTCATTCTTTTTTGGACCACGTACTTGACCGAAATAATTAACCGGATTTAAATTCAACAAAGTTTAAACATGGAATCGTTTGTATTTCGTATGAAGAGTTATGAAGTACCATTAAAAACGTTTGTGAGTCATCCAGACATTTTAAATTAAATATTAAAATATCATGTATTTGACCGAATTATAGATATAGGCGCTACGGTCACGGAAATTCCGTTGGATAGATAGTCTCACTAGTATTTTGATATTCCATGACTGTATTATGAAATTGCTTGCAAGTTGCACAGTGTACTATGTTTTGATCTCGCGAGACTACTCGAACGGGACGGATGTACGTCACGCCCGCTTCGGGTATTGCATCATCTCATCCATTTTTTGAAAAGCGTTTCCGCCTTCGACTGTGCATTGTGTTACATTATTTGTCTTGATTACATTATTATTTCGTCCCATTCACCGGTTTGAGGTGACCGATGTTTCATACTTTGATTACACGATTTATTTACGATTTTGGCCGAAATCGTCGCCATTTTTGCGGCGAGTGCCATTAATTTTGAAGAAGAAGAAGACTATTAGCGTTTTCGGCCCGATCGGGTTTGCACCAACCTGGGTTGGATTAATCTTTCCTATTGGTTGATGTCACACGCTCTACCAATAGGAGAGCGCA
>NW_017297725.1:80081-81320 GCF_001594075.2 Trachymyrmex cornetzi | reverse complement strand
CCCCCCACCACTGAAACGGCATACATCATATAACCTTTTTTTCTTTTTAGCATCTAATCTTCACAATTCAATAGGTCCCCACGACACTCGAGTAAATCCACATTTAGCCTCTCGGCCTCCCCTACTACTATATCTATAATTCGGTCAAATACATGATATTTTAATATTTAATTAAAAATGTCTGGATGACTCACAAACGTTTTTAATGGTACTTCATAACTCTTCATACGAAATACAAACGATTCCATGTTTAAACTTTGTTGAATTTAAATTCGGTTAATTATTTCGGTCAAGGACATGGTCCAAAAAAGAATGATTAATGTAATATCCGGTGCTGTGAAGGTAACTTCATTTTTTAATCCGGTGATCTTATTTAGATGTTTTGGACAGGCAAAACAAATTTAAATTTTACTGCGATATATCAACAATTTAAAATGCGACAATATGTAATTATGAAAATTAATTAGAAAATTATGGCGTAATCAAATTAGATGTACTTTTAAATTAAATCCATGCGATAAGAGCAAAAATTACAACGAATCACTAATATTATTGTATACCAAATTTATGTATACCCTGATAGCAAGCTGACGTCAAAATGACGTAGGTAGCTTGCTACCTGGGTATACTGCACTTACATTTTCAATATTATTTCCTTTCCGTTTTTTATTTGCAAACTAGATTTTTAATAAAATTGAAAAGTTTTTGGAGTTATTCCCAATCAGCAATGTATTTCAAAACTTCAAAAACTTAAAAATATTGTTTTTTAGTTAATAAGATTAATAAATTAGAGGTTAGGGTTATATTAAAGGTATCGTAAGTTTGATACGTATTCTACATATAATACGGGGTGATCCCGATTGATCACGGCTCGATTGGACACCACCAATCACAGCGATCGGTGCTTAGGAGCTTTGTAGTCTCAAGTGCTATGAGTGGCTCGTGTCCAATTGAGCCGTGTCCAACTGGGTGCCATCCGTATGATACACATTCATACGTATCATACGTACTAAACTTTCAGAATGTGTATCAAACCTTATTGGTTACCGCGTCTCATTTTGCCATGCGGCAAGCGTTTCCACGGCTGTGTTCCAAAATTGTTTGTCAGCGCTGGCAGTACTGCCAACACCGTTCCAAAAATCATCGTAGCACGCTGTGGCAGTGCTGCGAGAGGGTAAAGACGTCATTAATGTTGCCGTCATTTCCTACTGCGGCTGCTGCGGCTGTCGAGGTGAGGCA
>NW_017297725.1:77644-79563 GCF_001594075.2 Trachymyrmex cornetzi | reverse complement strand
ATTTCCGCTAATTCTGAATCTGAATCACTAGACTCTTCATCACTAGAATCAAGTGCTAACTTTATAATAGTTTCAAATACGAATTTTTTCTGTATGCTTTTCTCCATATTTCTAGGTTACTTGTTTCTTTTCGCTGACGTCGCTATATGCTGACAGCACTGAAAATATCGTTCCAAAATGAAAGCTGCGTTTGCATAAAAAGCATGCTTATGAAATTGGAACACTATTGGTAGCATGCACTTATGACGACATGCTCGCAGCGCTGACAAACAATTTTGGAACACAGCCCACGTCAAGTGTGCAGGAATCATCGACACAAGCGTCGTTCTATCCTTCTTGACATTCAGAGAGTGACAAAGATAGAACGATGCTTATGTCGACTTGTCAACTTGTGTCATATACTACGTTTACACGGCACACTTTACGCCGAAGTTATGACATCGATGTAATGAAACTGGCCAATCATAGCTATTCCTCTGAAAAATGGAATGACTGTGATTGGTCAGTTTCATAACATCGATATTATGGGTTTGTCGCGTAGCATGCTCCAATATGTTCCAATATGCTCCTACCATAGCTCCTACTCACTCTATCAAGCGCGTTGGAGTGAGTAGGAGCTATGGTAGGGGCATATTGGAACATATTGGAGCATGCGACGCGAACAAACCCTTTAACTCCGGCGTAAAGGTAAATTTTCACGAGCTGCTCTAACCGACTGTTTTAGCTACAAAAAGGATCACGTGATCAAAATGGACGTTTCATATTCGTCAATTTTGACCACGTGATTCTTTTTGTCGCTGAAACAGCCGGTTTGAGCAGCTCGTGAAAATTTATCTTAAGGGTATATTGCTTGCATAGCCTCATCCATAAAGAAAATTATCCAATTGCAGTTCTCTTTTAAAGTCGTACATAAAATGTGATTGGATAATTTTCTTTATGCATACGTTTATGCGGCTATGCAAATTTGTGTGGATATACCTTTATGGCTATCGTACATGAAATGCATAACAGAGCATAAGCATAACATAAAGCTGCTAAACCAATGAGCATCTAGCATAATGTTGCCATATTGATTTACATAAGATGCTCATTGGTTTAGCAGCTTTATGTTATGCTTATGCTCTGTTATGCATTTCATGTGCGATAGCCCTAAAGGTATATCCACACAAACTTGCATAGCCGCATAAGCCCGGATCCTCATACGGGCGCTTTGACACCGAACGCTTATTGGTGAAAAACGGGCGATGGGGGTAAATTTTACCCCCACAACCGGTTTTTTACCAATTAGCGCTCTGTGTGAAAGCGCTGTTGCCCGTATGAGGATCCGGGCTAAACGTATGCATAAGTCCGGATCTACAATAGGTGTTTTATGCCTTATGCCGTAAGAAACTGACCAATTACAGTCGAATCCGAGAAGAATAAGCGACTGTGATTCGCTCATTTCTTATGGCTTAAGGCTTAAAACCCTATTGTAGATCCGGGGTAAAGAAAATTATCCAATCACATTTTATGTATAACTTTAAAAGAGAACTGCAATTGGATAATTTTCTTTATGCATATGTTTATGCAGCTATGCAAGTTTATGTGGATATATCCTAAAGGCTATCGCACATAAAATGCATAACGGAGCATAAGCATAACATAAGGCCGCTAAACTAATGAGCATCTTATGTAAATCAATATGGCGATATTATGCTAGATGCTCATTGGTCCAGCAGTCTTATGTTATGCTTATGCTCTGTTATGCATTTCATGTGTGAGAGCCCTAAGAGCAGACACAAGCTTTTGCATAACGCATAACGCATAGTGCATAAGACTGCATTCCATTTGATGACACAAATCGACACAAGTCGACACAAATGTCGTTCTATCCTTCTTGATATTCAGAGAGTGACAAAGATAGAACGACACTTGTGTCG
>NW_017297725.1:69210-77587 GCF_001594075.2 Trachymyrmex cornetzi | reverse complement strand
CCATGGAATGGGAGGAAAGGAAAGATTCTGATTAGTTGATTCGTTTATGCACCATGCATTATGCTTTATGCAAAAGTCTGTGTCGCGGCCTTAAAGCGTGCCATGTAAACGTAGTAATTTAGGCTATGTTCCAAAATGTCTTCTCCGAGGAAGATTTTACTCTATATGCTATAGTATACATCACATGTACTATATATTTCGAATAAAATTTTGGGAGGATTCCGTTTGCTTACAGTTCTGATTGTACACACCACTCATATCAACTGGTGCCTAATAATTTTTCACTGTTTTGCCAATGAGATTATTTTATTTTTAAATTGGCCAATCAGCGATACATGTGTGCAATATGCGATGTGTGCAATCGGAGCTCTCCCTTATCGCTTCTACCATTGCATGCGTTCATACAAGAAAGTATCTATTATCTCTTTCTGTCCGCCATTTTTGGTTTACATTCGCCAAACTCTGATTATAGGACCTCTAGTTTCCGAACGCAGCCTGTATACGTGGCTTTAAGCTGACTTTTCATACGCAGCACGCTGAGGCAGCAAAATGTCAGGTGATTCAAATTTTCGAGAATTGATTGAAAGTGCCTCATCTCACGAAGATTTTCAACCAATAATAGCATTTTGCTGCTGCAGCGTGCTGCGTATGAAAAGGCACCTTTATACTTTCACCATATATTTTCCAATTTCCAGAATCGAGTGTTCGGTTCCAGTCGTGAATGCTCGTGAATAGTCTTTTATTCTCTGGTTTAATCCTGATCATACTTTGGGTATCAGGTGTTTCTTTTCTTGTTATTTCGCTAATAATAATTACAAGAAAAATGGTAAGTTTTTAATATTATATATTATTGATTTAGAGATAATGAAAAATGTGGATGATAGATATCATATATCTTAGTAAAATTTATCTTTAGTTTCACCTTTATTTGACCTTTATTAAAATCCTGTGTTGTATGTATGTGTTCATTTATGTGTCAATGATTCTCGCATATTAAATGCATATTAAATGCATATTAAATGTACTAATTTAATCAGTTTCTTGAAAAAACATATATATATATATATATATATATATATACAAAATATATATATACATATTATATATATATTATACACACACGCGCGCGCACACACACACACACACACACACACAAAATTGTGTTTTAATAAATAAAACAATTTTATATATTGATGGTATTAAAAGTTGGTAAAAACTTAAATATTAAACATATTAAGAATTTTAAACGCAACCATATATGTGAATACATCAAATACGATAAAGTAAGCTAAGATTGGTCAAATTTGGATATTACAAATAATACATTATATATTCTTTTATTGAATTGATTTGTTCCAGATATAATTGCATGCCGATAACATTCGGGTTCAACACAATCATTCTGAAATGCTAATAATCCACCCTAAATTAAATTAGAAAGGAAAAAAAAAAGAAAATAAGAAATTTATTGTGAAAAATATTGCCTCAGCCAGGATTATCTAGAATAAATTAAGTCAATAAAAGAATATATAATGTATTATTTGTAACATTCAAAATTTGGTCTTGGCTTTCTTTTTATCGTATTTAAATATTAAACTTTATGTTTTGTGTGCTATCCTTGAAAATGATAATATAATAATTTTAAAATATAGACATACTGGTGATTAGTGTATTACAAATTATATATAATGCAATTTCAATTAGAAAAGACTTATATGGTTAGGCTATATTTTAAAATGTCTTCTCCGAGGAAGATTTTACTCTATAGGGCATTCTACAATGCATTGCAAACATCCGTTGCCAGTTGAAACGGTTGTCGCAACAATCAATTAGAAGCGTTAATGGTATTATTTATGCTTCTGGTTGTTATGACAAACATTTCAACTGACAATGGTTGTTTGCAACGCATTGTAGAATGCCCTTATATGCTATAGTAGAAAAAAGACCCCTATTATGGAATACTAAGTTCATTTTGGATAAATGCTAGAAGTCTATGGGCAGAATTTAAAAAAAAAATAGGTCATTTTGAAGGGAATTTAATAAGCTTTAAGATAATATTATATAAAATTTAATTCAAATTCAACAATAAAAAATTCAAAAAACCAGGCGAAAACCAGGAGAATCAGTGTGTAATAGTTAGTATGCAATTTTAAATCTTTATTCCAAAAAATAGTATGTTTCAGTTCACTTTGGAACCATCCTCAGCGGGTGGCACCCAATTGGACACGAGCCACTCACAGCGCTTGACACTACAAAGCTCCTAAGCACCGGTCGCTGTGATTGGTGGTGTCCAATCGAGACGTGGTCAATCGGGATTACCCCGTTGTAAAATTCCAAGCATAGACAGAATTCGTCTCGACATATTGGATCAAAAACAATTAAAATTTATTATCACTAAAGAGTATCAAGATAAAAACGCATGTTGATCGCAGCTCGAACAAAATATGACTATTTTTTTTTTTAATTAAACAAATGTAAAAAATGAGCAAATTGCAAAGTCAAAAAGTGTGCTCCTAATATGAGATACCCTGAGAATATCGATAATAAAACGCAAAATACATCAGTATTGCAATTAAAAAACTTTATTTAATGTTTCTAAAATACAAACAAACAGCCAGCGTGCGCGAAAAATGAGCATGTGATAGATTATACCCAGAACTCGTTTTCAGGTAGTTGGAAACAAGCATCGCAGATATAGATACTCGACATTCATTCCGGTTGTCTTTTTTATTATTGTACAATAACATTTATACTTTAGCATCGATTTTCTATCTAACTATGTTTCTATCTAACTATGACACAGGAGCATAGGTTATTTCATATTATAAATACCCTGGGCATCTCATATTATGATTTCCATGCCTTATGGTTTTATCATCAAATCTAACTTTTGTAATTAAACAATTCAACATATTTTATCATCAAATCTAACTTTTGTAATTAAACAATTCAACATATCCCGTATTTTTCTATTAGTACGATCTTATTCTATTACTACATGAAGAATTTATTGCTAAATATTTATTTATCAAATAATAAACAAGATTTAAAGGTTCATCTCAATGAAATTTGAAGACATCCAAATTCTAAAATCTTTTTTTAAAATAACTACAAGCATGATTTAACAATGAATTTTCCAACTAAATAGTTTTCAATCCAAGAGCAACAAATTCATGGTGGAACCAATAGATAATGTTTATTAGTTTAGCAGAAACGCCGCTATCTCATATTAGGCATCTATCCCCTAATAGGGGGCTTTCCTCTATATATTATGTGTACTATGTATTTCAAGTAAAATTTTCCTCTGAGAGAATGTACCCTTTTGGAATGTATCCTTAGTATAATTATTAAAGCGTAATATAGTCGTTCCAAGAATAATTTTTCTCTTTTTAATTTTATATTAGACAGAGCCGATAAATGTCGTGGTTACTGGTGCTGCTGGTCAAATTGCTTATTCTTTGCTATACCAGATTGCAACTGGTACAGTTTTCGGTCCACAACAACCTGTTAATCTCAGATTATTAGATATTCCACCTATGATGAAGGTATTGGATGGTGTGGTTATGGAATTAGAAGATTTAGCACTTCCTCTTTTACGAGGTGGGCGTTGAAAGCTCATACATTTAAAAATTAATTTTGTATGAATATATTGAATATGTACACATATATATCTAACTACAAATATTATTTAATACATTTTAATATATTTTCAATGTTTACATGCGTATAGGAGAGAACATGTCGCATGTGTATGTGAGTGCATGCGTGTGAATGAAAAAGAAAGAAACGCTCATTATCTACATGAATTATATAATAGTGAAGACAAATTATATATAGGATGTATTTTTAAGCAACGTCTACTAATTATACAATACTATTCCTAATAAAAAAACTGAATCGAAAAGTCCTACCTTTTTACAATTTTCACAATGTATGTGGTTAACATACTTAGATATTAATTTCTAAAGATCGGTAAAGAATTCTTAAAGATATCTAATTAACATTGTCTTATATGTTAATTTTAGACATTTTGCTCATTGAGTAACTAAAAAAAATATTGCAAAAATTGCAAAATGGTAGAGGACTTTTCGACTTAGTTTTTTATTTAGGAATAGCACTATATGATTAGTGAATGTTATTTCAGATATACCCTGTATATAAAAAACTTAATATAGACTTTTGATGTTGTAGCAGAGTATTTTAAGGTTTACATTTGTATTTAAAAAATATTTTTAAGTGATGTAGGAATTTCTTGTCAAATTTTGTGAGAAAAATTAATAAAAAAAGACACATTAACGTTAGAATCTCCAATGGCGCAGTTTTGGCTCCATTAATCATGTTAATTTTTTTCTTTTTTGTATAAAATATTTATACAGAATATTGAAAATATGTGAGTATATAATACAAATAATTTAAAAAATACAAATAAAATAACTACTCGTAACCATAAATAAGGATAGAAAATTGCCGAATAACAACATTTTCGGTAATTATAGCGAAATACCATTGACAGTTTTGTGTTAAGAATAAATACATGTTCTTTAAAAAATTTACGTTTATACAGGGTGATCCCGCGCGGGTTAAACCGCCAAACTCTTAAAATATAAATTCATGACCTCAAAACAAACAAAAATTTTCCTCTGGACGTAGGTATGCTCACAAATGCTTCATTCAAGAGATATTTACTTCTGAAGTTATGCAGAACTAGGAATGAATAATATCGAAATAAGGTCTATCTTCTTTATTGCTTCACAATAATCAAAATTTAATCATTAAATGTTTTGTTCAGAATAAGGACTCCAGCTGGAGATATGCATTACATCTATCAATGAGAGAACGAATGGTTGACTGACATTGTGCATCTGTAATTTCTTCGCACGTTTGCACAATTTTTCGTTTTAATGATTGAAGGTCATCAACAGGCACTGCATACACTTTTTGCTTCAGAGTACTCTATACAAAAAAATCTAATGGTGTTAAATCCGATGAACGCGGAAGCCAAGCCACAGGTCCAGTACGATTGATCCATCTTCCGGGAAAATTAGTTAAGCCACTGTCAAAGACCTCTGCCATAGTAAGCAGGACAGTCGTCCAAATGAAACCAGGAATTTATTCTCATATTCAAAGGAATGTTTCCCAAAAGGTCATAAAGTTCAAAATTGTTTAAAAATGTGAGATACCCATTCGCATTCAAGCGATCTGGTAGAAAATGGGGTCCAATTAAAATATTACCCATTATTCCTAAATGTACATTACATTGAAACTGTTCATGGATTGCTCGACGATTCTCATACGACCAAACATGACTATTTCTTTGATTGAAAAAACCTTGCCTGGTAAATATGATCTCATCTGTTAACAAAATGTTTTGTGAAAATTATGAATCGTTATCTGTTTGGTTTAAAAAGCAATCGCAAGATACTCTCCTGCGTGGCATATCAGCTGGTAATAAATGCTGGACATGTTGAAAAGGGTATTGATGACGTCCATTGGCTGAAAGTGTCTCCCATATGACTGTGGGTGAAGTTCTTAACGCAAAATTAGATCTTCGAGTACTTGATGGATTTTGCTCAAAATGCTGCAATATAATGGCTGTTCTTCTTTCATTTTGCAGCAGTGCAAAAACTCTATCAGTCCGGGGAACCATATTAAATGACCCAGTTTCCTTCAGTCGTTGAAATGTTAAAGAGAATAACTGATTTATCCGGCAATCTTCTTCGGAAATCGCGTGGCGTATTCTCGGCGAATAGCATTAGCATTTCCGTCACAAAATCCATATAAATATACCATATTGACACATTCACTATTAGAACCAGTGATGCCAATTTCTAGCGGTTTTCCAGCTAAATCTAGCGTTTTTTAGAGGTTGTCTAGCTGCAAAATTTAAGAAATGCGGCTTAAAAAAAATATTCCGTCAGAATTACCGCTAGCCGCATTTCTTAAATTTTGCAGCTAGACAACCTCTAAAAAACGCTAGATCTAGCTGGAAAACCGCTAAATTGGCATCACTGATTAGAATACGTACAGGGCACTACGAGCTACAACTATGAGCTTTGCGAACAAAAGCCTATCAATGACCTTCAAGCTTCAAAATAAAAACAAGAGACATTTTAATTATTCATTCCTATAGTTTTGTATAACTTCAGAAGTATTTCTTGAACGAAGCGTTTGCGAGCATATGTCCAGAAGAAAATTTTTATTTGTTTTGAGGTCCTGAATTCATATTTTAAGTTTGGCAGTTTAACCCGGGAACATCCTGTATAGTATAGTATAGAATATATTGTATATAACATTATACTGCTATATTTATATATTCTAATTTTTACATTTATTAATAGTTTATCTAGCTGTAAATAGCTTAATTTAAATTTTTAGAGGTTTTGCCAACGGCTGAACCAGCCAAGGCCTTTAATAACATAGCAGCTGCTTTTCTGGTTGGTGCAATGCCAAGAAAAGAAGGAATGGAACGTAAAGATCTTTTGGCTGCAAATATAGAAATTTTCAAGGTGCAAGGCGAAGCATTGAATAAATATGCTCGTAAGAATGTCAAAGTGTTAGTCGTAGGTAATCCTGCTAACACTAACGCGCTTATCTGTTCACATTATGCACCGTCTATTCCGAAAGAAAATTTTACAGCAATGACTAGATTGGATCAAAATAGAGCACAAGCAGCATTAGCTGCGCGATTAAATGTACAGGTAACATGTATTACCACGCTTAAAACATTTGTTTGACAAAACATGAAATTTGACTTTATTATGGAGAATTGATATTTTTTTCATTTAAAATGTTTTTATATTAGCAATATAAAATGTAAGATTATACTTGGATTGTTGTAATATTATATGTACTGTTTTGAATATTCCTATTCTATAACTTCGTTGATACAGGTGGATAAAGTGAAGAATGTCATTATCTGGGGCAATCACAGTTCCACACAATATCCTGATGCAGCACATGCAACTGTAACGCTTCTATCTGGCTTAAAAACAGTACCATCTGAGATAAATGATGATGAATGGTTGAATAACACTTTTGTCGAAATAATTCAAAAACGCGGCGCTGCTGTAATAGCGGCTAGAAAAATGTCTTCTGCCATGTCTGCTGCTAAAGCCGCTGGAGATCATATGAGAGATTGGTGGTTCGGTACTAAGCCTGGAGAATGGGTTAGCATGGGTGTTGTATCTGATGGAAGTTATGGAATTCCAAAAGATATTGTATTTTCCTTTCCTGTCATTATCAAGGACAAGCAATATGAGATAGTGCAAGTAAGTTATCATGTAAAATGTATTTTGAAGTAATTTCAACTTAAATATATGATAGAAATGTAGACTCTTTTCATAATTTTGGAGTACTCTATATATTTGAGATACTTCTATATGTTAACACAGCGTTTTAATGATTTGCACTTTTATAATTAGCGATGTTTTTTTAATAATTATTCAAAATTAAATTGATTATTCAAAATCAAAATTATTGAAAGCAAATGTAGCACTTCAACATATTTAAAAAAATTTTTTAAAAGAAAAATTAAACAAAAAATTCATCTTATGATTTATTTTCAGAATCTCCCAATTAACAACTTTGCAAAGTCAAAGCTGGATATTACATCTAAGGAATTAGAAGAAGAACGTGCTGAGGCAAATAACGTACTAAAAAAGTGACTAGTAACATCAGTGTCAAATAGTGAGATGCAAAAGAAATTTCTGTTATCAAAATTGTAAAATATATAATTGTTCTGCATAATCACACATACGTATATATACATGCATGTATGCATATACACGCATACACGCGCCCCATCCCCCCCCCCCACACACACACACACACACACGCACGCACACAGTGTCTGGTAAAGATTAGGTCTGTTCGCGTTGCATGAAATCCCCAAATATCTTTGCACTTAAAATGAGGTAGATATATATTTGGCTTTGAAAAGAGAGAAAGCGAAAATGCCTAGTGCAAAAAGTGCGAGCAACGCGAACAGACCTATTGTAATAACGCTTGGGTAAGGCTGCTTTCCTTTTAGGAGACATAGTCGACACCCTTGACACAAATCGACACACGTCGCTTTCCATTTACAATTTTGTTCAAACTCAATCGACATACTTCGCCTCGGCTCGGGAGGAGAGTCAGAGTGTGTTTCGAGTCTGTTCAAGTGTGATTTTGATGAATTAAGTGATATTAGAACGCACCCGCAAACCAATTTCCATCATTTTGTTCTGTTTTCAATATCTGGAGACACGGTAGTGTCTCGGTACTTTGTCGACGAATGCTAAACACTGCATTGTTGTTAATTTTCCCTCAAATATTATTATTTTTATATATTTTATTTAAAAAGCAACAAAAATAATAATAAACTTTATTTTTTAAATAT
>NW_017297725.1:44416-69183 GCF_001594075.2 Trachymyrmex cornetzi | reverse complement strand
TTGATATACAATATTTATAAATACCTGTAAAGTTTAAAAATAATTTTGAAAAGTTTGTAACTTGTAAGATGTTAAATCTTTTTTTGGAATACCTCCACCGATTGATGCAAAGTATGTACCTTTACTCGA
Organism: Trachymyrmex cornetzi; assembly: GCF_001594075.2. Classification (NCBI taxonomy): domain Eukaryota; kingdom Metazoa; phylum Arthropoda; class Insecta; order Hymenoptera; family Formicidae; genus Trachymyrmex; species Trachymyrmex cornetzi. Next base: position 69,054 of record NW_017297725.1, on the reverse strand, counting down.
AAATATACACATCACTCCTTGCAATAATCGGATCTCGTACACACATCGATACACACACTGCACATATCGCGTTCCATTTAAGCGTGGCAAACTGTGTTTGAGTGTGTTATACTGTGTCGATTTGTGTCTCCTAAAAGGAAAGCAGCCAATATTACATGCGTCCGTTTTTTGTTGTACGACAAATTTTTCGAGCCTGTTGATTGACTGTAGGATAAAGAGATCCGAGATTCTCTTTGTCTTTCAGCCAATTAAGGAGATGCTGGAGTGACGGTCGAACTTAATCAAGGTCGATAATACAGACTTTTTTAAATTCCAAATTCGATAATAGTGACATCTTTCATTCATTTCTTATACTTATCATATATCGTTGTGTCTCGCTCAAACGCATTCATCTGTCCTTATCTGGCATATTGTAACGCCATCTCTTAGAAAGAGATCAACTAAAATACTGCTCGGTTTCATGGTTTCACGTCAATTTCACTCGTAATATACAAACGAAATTTTCGGCGACTCTTTTCTTTTATAGTAAAGCCCCTACCTCGTTTCTAAAAGCATAGGATTGTTCTTCGAGGTTTTCTTGTAGGCTGCTGGCTACTTATTTTAACCGGGTAAAATATGAAACTCTTATATGCAGCACACACTGTGACGAGTTGACTGCAGAAGCCGGTGACAAAACTACAATTTTTAATTTTCTTTCATTTTTCGTATTAAATTGTAGCTGGCAGCCTGTATTGTTGTCGATACTTTAATTGTGGAGAAGGACTTTTCAATCCATAAACACAATTAAGAGAAGAGTCTTTAAAAATTAATGGTAAAACAGGACACTCCAGCATCCCCTTAAGATGTTAATACAGTCCTCCAGATTGACTTATGACATCTTAAGATCGTACTTAAAATCTTAAGTCTGTCGACAGTCTTAAATGCAAGAATCGACTATAAATATCGTCCTGATTCGTGAAATTGGTACTGAATCTTTCCTTGTGCAAGGCAATATGATTTGCTAACCTTAAGGCTCCTGAGTAGTCAGCCATATTGAATCATGACGTCAGAAGCGAGAAATGACACGTTAATTTTACATACCATTTATAAATAAAGATAATTTGGATAAAACAAAACGACGAGATTGCTTTAAAACATTTGTAAAAATGGACGAAAACTATGCTTATTCCCTTTGAGTCAGTAAATAATCGTGAAGTAATAAAAGGCACATGTAAGTGAAAATAAGCTACACATGCACATTAAATAAAAGCATTTAATGTGCCTTTTATCACTTTTTATAATTATTTATTGACCGTCAGGGGGGATGAGCATAGTTTTCATCTATTTTTACAAATATTTTAAAGCAATCTCATCATTTTGTTTTATCTAAATTGTCTTTATTTATAAATGCTACGTAATAAAAATTGATGTCATTTCTTGGGTGGCACCCAGTTGGACACGGCTCAATTGGACACGAGCCACTCACAGCGCTTGAGACTACAAAGCTTTTAAGCATCGGTCGCTGTGATTAGTGGTGTCCAATCGAGCAGTGATCAATCGGGATCACCCCTCATTTCTCGCTTCTGACGTTCTGACTCAATATGATTGTGATGAATACTCAGGAGCCTTAAATGCTTATGATTCAAAAACTGTTATAGCTCGATATTTTGGCATTAGAATTTTTGTTTCAAAATTATTTCAGGAATTCACCATTGTTACGATTAGCTTTGTCTCTTATCGGACTCCCTGTATACATACATGTATATATACATATGTACGTACGTATATAAGTACATGATCATAAGAAAAAAAAAAATATATATATATAAAATATCCCAAAAATTGAATATAAAAAAATCACGTCTATGATAATTGCATATTTAGTCCAATAACTAACATTACATAAAAAAAAGAGTGTAGTAATACACATCTTGTAATTTTTTTTACTGAAATAGAATGAACGCGTAACTCATAATGTAAATATATTAGATAAAACGGTTTGATTAGAAGATATGAAAGACGAAATGAAAGCATTAAGGCCCCTGAGTAGTCGCGACGGCCATGTTGAAATCGTGACGTCAGAAGCGAGGAATGACACGTTAATTTACGTACGATGTCATTTGTAAACAGAGACAATTTGGATGAAATTAAACGATGGGTTCGCTTTAAACCACTTGTAAAAATCGATGAAAACTGTCCTTTTCTCCCTTGATAGTCAGTAAATGGTCGTAAAAGACTCGTAAAGTGAGGCTATATTCTGGCAGAAACACATGGTTTAACAGCTGTTGAAACGAGTGAAATATACACTTTTACGTATAAAATTTCAAGATAACTTTAGTCGAAAATTAAGACTTTGATAAGTACGAGACAAGTCACATTCACAATTCAGCAAATAATAACGAAATGGCACCGTGCACAAATTTCGTTGTCAAAACTGGTCAAAATGTCACTTTTCCATGCCTATAAGTTCGGCCATTTATCGTGGTGTGGCGCTGTAACACACATACAAGCACGATCCCATGTCCGTGTGCTCGCAGGCGAGCACACAGACATGGGCTCGTACTTAAGTGTGTGGCTACCGATTTTGTCAGACCGCCGTCTGATACTGTGTCGCCACTGTCAACGCAGAGTTCTTGGCTGAGTAGTCAGGAGCCTTAATACACATAATTACTAATAAAATATAAATGGTATGTATCCTGTTATAGATCGTACATACAAATTATATTGAGGTATATGGTATACATAATGTTTATGTATAACTTTATAAAACTTGTAACGAGGGTATACATCGGGAAATATATTATACATTACAGCACTTTTTTGCTTTTATTCATCTCCTTCATGAGAATAATTTATGTTACAGTAATGATAATTTTTTAAAGTCAATATATCATATTAATTCAATCTTTTCTCACATTTATATTATCTTTGTATCTTATTTTCTAAAAACTATTATTACAACTATATATCTCGAATTTTTTTCTATTATAATCGCGAGCGTGAGCATTAAGTAGCATAATATTGTACAAGGATATAGTGATTAGTTTATCCGATTTTGGTAACGGTCGAAACGTAATATCGCAACTTGTTTTTTTTTCGTTTCACATTTAAAGAGATACTCCTGCGTGTTTTAGCATATAGAATATTTAGAAGTTAAATACATAAATATACAGTTAAGGAGCAATATTTGAAAGCTGTAAATATTGGCCTAAATACTACACGAAACATTTTTAATATCGTGAATAAAAAATGTATCATTTTACGAATTATGTCAATTTCGATTTACATAATTTTCTTTTACATAAACATTTTTAGAACATAATTTGTTTACGTAATATATGTGCATATAAATATTCTCATAATAAAGAAATGAATTTTTTTATTTGCTTTTTGCACAGACTATTTTCAAAGTAACATTTACGGTAACATTTCTATAGTGAAGAAAATATGGCTATTCAAGTGAAAAACTTCCAAGTTTTTCTTCCATGAAAATAGCAAATATATTTAAAATACTTTTATGAAGACATTTTATGAAAAATAGTCTTTGAATTCGACCAATTTTATAATAGTTTATGCAATTAAAATTTTAAAACATGTTGTTTACAAATATCTCTCTCTCTCTCTCTCTTCTAAATGTTCCAATAATTATATAACACAACATACATACGCATGCACATGGACGCACCGCACTCGCGAGCATTTAAGCATTCGCGCGTATATGTATTCGAAAAAAAATTATTTTTTATTTGCAGTATATAAGAAGATACATCTGTCTCATAAATCGTTGTTAACGTAATATATATCAAAGTGCAATATGATTGCAGAAATCTGATTAATTATAGCTTATAAATCATGGATTCAACGAGCAATAATATCTATAGTAAAATAAAATAATTACTAATTCACGCCAAGAAATTACATTAAATATAAATATGTATATCATATATATATATATATATTTTTTTTTTACCTTACCTATATTTAATAATTTAATTGGATTGACTCATAAATAAGTTATGTTGTAGATAATTTATCTATGGAGAATCCCAAGTTACTTTAATTATACTTAATAATTTTTACATTTACTTAGTAGTAAAGGGTCCCTCAGTTACAAATCAGTATATATTATATCAGTACATCATTTTATGAAATCGTGAAAGTAAACTTTTAAAACGGAAGAATTGCAAGTACTTATACGCCATAATATATAACATAATTTTTGAGAATTTATTAAAGGAGCAATGCTATTGTAATGGCTCAAAAATTACATTAATATATAGTGAGTGTTATAACAGATCGAGGAGTGTGAAAATGGTTTATAATTTCGTTCGGAAAGTATCACTCATGGACTGATTCCGAATAAAGGTTATTCCAATTTCAGTAACAAATGCTTTGAAATTATTGAATAAAATCAACGCGAGAAAATTAAGAAATGCTAAACATGTTATAGCTCACTGCGTTTTGTTATTTATAAAGGCTCTATAAAAGAAAATGAAAGTTATTTATGAATCAACCCAATATATGTATATATGAAATATTACGAAGATCGATATACAGAAAATCAATGTGATTTTAAGAGAGCTTGAAGCATTGAATAATAAATGTGCTATGATTTATTGATCATAAATTTACTGAAATGATAAGATACATTTTTCAACGTAGATACCTGAAAAAAGGATAGAAAAAAGAACAAGAATATATGAAATCATTTTTTATCTAAATTAAGAAGTAAAATATGGAGGCAAAACAAATAGATCAAAGAAACATATTTAAACATTTTAGACACGTATTTTTGCTATCTGTTTATACTAATTCGTACCACAAAAATAAAATTATCAAATTACAATAAAGGCCGTACATTTGTTCTTACATATACAACGTATACATACACACGCACACGCACACGCGCGCGCACGCACGCACACGCAGCACGCACACGCGCGCGCGCGCGCGCGCGCACACACACACACACACACACCTATCTCGATCTGTTAAGTATAATTTTTCCCCGCATAATTTATGACTAACTTGAATCTTGAGATAAGAGAATAAGTTCAATTCAAGTGAAACCCTCTTTCTCGGGTAGCAGCCAACAGCCTTTCTCTCAGGATTTCTTCAGTAGGATATTCTGGTAATTTTAAGTAATGAACACAGGTATTAACAGAAGGATAACCACCAGAACCAGCGTCCACTTTCCGTACGACAGTTAATCTGGGATGTAAATTACATAAACCACCTGGAGGTAGAGCCGAACAACCGGTGGCAAATTGTAAGAATGCTTTTCTTTCAGATCCAGTTAATGATAACAGTACGTTGACAAATCTTTGGAAACCAGGGCTGAAAAAATAGAAATAAATGAAATAATGAGATTAACCCTATGTCTATCATGTAAGTCCATTTAATCTATATCTATTTTTATGAATAGTGCAGATTTGCATAGACTTTGCTCGTAATAAATTTATTATAAAAAATAAGTTGCGATATCACAGAGTACAATATATCGTTGATACAATGTCTTACCTTTCCTTTGTGTATCCTAATTTTGGCTCGGTGTAATTGAGCAAATCTTCTCTCGTCCATTGTGGATTCTGTTCTCCACAAAGCATCGCTCTCATTTCATCTGGACTAAAGACATGGAGCTTTTCCATTGGAAAGACTTTTGAAAAGCCCGATTTGAACGCTTCGAGTTGTCTATAAATTCCTTGGTTAAGGCAGTAATTGACCGTAAGATTTGCATATTCTCTTGCGTTTTCTCTTGTCACTGTGATATCCAAGCCACCTTCCATCAATTCTACTTGATCATGTTGAAAAACTTTCGAACTTGGTGAATACGTCATGGTTAATGTTAAATCCTCGATAGCTATTGAAGTGCCTGATGAATGAGTAATATATAATGATGTTTCTTCATCAGCGGAGCTTGGACCATCGGAAAAAGTTCTATCACGCTTTGCGATCGCATTTTGTATTTCTCTTAGAAATTCTCCCCTTACAGGATCCACCTCCACAAGATCTTCTATGTCTAATAAACCGGCATACCACGGACAAGGTTCTAATGAAGAATACACAGCATCGTTTTCCCCTTCTTCTGATATAAAGCTACTCGACATACTAGATGACATACTTTCCTGTGTAACGCCAGTAAGACCGATCTTTTCATTGACATTGTTCGAGATATCACCACGGCACATTAATTTTAAGAATGGACGGGATAATGGTAAATCTACTAATCTATTATCCTGGAGAACTTTTGCCAAGAAGACTCCTAGGAACCAGAAATATCGAACAGCACGATCGCAGCATGCAGAATCTTGAGGTAATGGGGCTGGGAATAAGCCACTGGCTCGCATTACATAATATCCCGCAGGCCGAATCTTCTCTCCAGAAATATATGTTTGCTCTTCGTTTAAGATCCGAGTGGCATTATCGTCGGCGGTGTCATCGCATAACCAAAGACTCAAGTCTTTGCGTTGCAGTTCCGCTGCGACTAGTGCAAAGAATTCTAAGGTAGGTCCAAGACCGGTGCCTTCTTCTCCTACGAACGCTACCTCGAGTATACTCTTGCGACTTGCGTGCACCTACGAGAATAAAAGACAAAATAAATAAATAAATGTACGCTGATGCATATTTTTATATTATTTCATGGTTGTAGGTGCAATTTTCTTTTTTTTTTTCCTTCATACCTTCAACACCTGTTCCGCCCAATCTAATAACTTTTCTCCCCTTGGTACACTGACTCTTTCGTGCTTGAGCCTGCCGACACGAAATTCATGACTATCGTCACGCCGTGGACTTAGACCAGGTGCCCTTTGTCTTTCAAGGATCGCATCTCGCTGCGTTTGTAACCATACGATAGACCGTGAAGCACCGAAAGCGGTACAACTGAAATAAAGTCGTCTTGTTTCGAAAGGCAGCAAAAATGGACAGCTTCGTGCGAGCTCTTCACACCAATTGGGCAGTGCACCAGCGGCCAAAGCCAACGGGTCCTGAATTTGTTGTACGATCTTATTAGTGATTTTTTTAGATGTAAAGTCATCTGGATGAAGCCAGTAAGTCGTATCGTTCGACTCGTTCTGCTCTACCAAGATGCCTTCGTCCCGAATAGTGCCCAAGACAAATACGTGTCTCAAGAGTTGTAGAACATCTTCGACGGTGCACGCGTTTGTGTTCTGCGTCGGATTACGAGAGTACAATGTTACAATCGGCGTTGCTCTGCCAGATGATTCCTCGTCTCTGGCTTCTTTATATATTATTCTATATGGAAAGGCACAATTAAATAATAATTTGCTAATTTCTTATGATCTAAAGATACGATGTAAAATGAACGAAATTCAAATCATTACGTGTAAGTTGGTTCCCATATTCTTTTTAATTTCTCTTGACGGCTGCCTAATTCAGTTAACTGCATCAGTTCTTGGACCGCTTGAAAAATACTAGCGTGTGAATCCGAAAGTAATATCTCGACATCCGGTATACCCGGGAATCCGGGTCCTTTTAACGATAAAGAAAGTCTAGGCATAGGCAATGATCCCATGCGACTATTAACTTGCGTCTCGCTGCCAGGAGGAGGAACTTCCAAATCAGTTGTCTGTTGTAAAAATACCTCAGAATGATGCAATTTAAAAAAAAATAGCGTATCTAATTTATTACTTACTAATACATTACTTACTTGATTAATGTTAGTTCGGCCAGGACGTGGATCAAAAGCAGGGATAAGAGCAGAAAACTGACGCTTCAATACAAACTCATCGTCCCATGCACGTCTTTTGCTACTTTGTGGTGCCTCTTCTTCCATGAATGCTGCCAAGAGATTACGACTTACCATTACTTCTTCGTATTCACCTTCACAACCATCACCTTCTTCTTCATTCTCTTCATCTTCTTCCTAAGGTAATATAATGACGATTATACGTTTCATTGTATATATGACAATTTATTTACACATTAAGGCTCCTGACTACTCAACCAAGAACTCTGCGTTGACGGTGGCGACACAGAATCAGACGGCGGTCTGGCGAAATCAGTAGCCACACATTTAAGCACGAGCCCACGGCCTGCGAACACACGGATATGGGCTCGTGCTTGTATGTATGTTACAGCGCCGCACCACGATAAATGGTCGAACTTATAGGCGTGGAAAAGTGACATTTTGACCAGTTTTGACGACGAAATTTGTGCACGATGCCATTTCGTTATTATTTGTTTAATTGTGAAAATGTGACTTGTTTCGTACTTCTCAAAGTCGTAATTTTCGATGACTAAAGTTATCTTGGAATTTTATACGTAAAAGTGTATATTTAATTCGTTTCAACAGCTGTTAAATCGTGTGTTTCTGCCAGAATATAGGCTCACTTTACGAATCTTTTACGACCATTTTCTGACTATCAAGAGAGAAAAGGACAGTTGTCATCGATTTTTACAAATGTTTTAAAGCGATCTCGTAATTTCGTTTCATTCAAATTGTCTTTGTTTACAAATGGCATCGTGCATAAATTAAGGTGTCAGTCCTAGCTTCTGACGTCATAATTCCAACATGGCCACCGCGACTAGTCAGGAGCCTTAATAAACAGTTTCGATGAGCTTGATCTAGACATATGTTGTTGAGGTCATAGCCCTAATCGTACCACTTGATAGCACAGTGATTTCTAAAGTGAGTTGTTCAATTTTGTAGGCGCATTCTTCGACCAATCAGATTGATTCAATTTTTCCGTAGTGAAAATATCAAGATGTTAACAGAAAATCATAACATAACAAATTATGCGCAACCAAGTCTTTAAGGAGATCGACTGAGTCGAAGGCAGAATAAAATCTGTGAAGTTCACAGATTTATTTCAGATACAACTCTTAATGAAATAAATTGCTGCGCAATTACTTCTTGATCATTTTCTTCGTTATCTTCTTCCTCTTCTAGGACACCGTCTTCGTCATCTTCCAATTCAGTCAAAAGCGTTGGTCCACCGGTAGTGCGACCTCCACCGGTGCTAGAAGTTGCTACACCTCCGCAGGATTCCAAGAAATCTTCAAGACTGACCTGGAATTATGAATATTTGTACATTGTATCATAAAGCAAAACTAGGGCCCGGATTTTCGGGCGCGATCCCGGGTCGCGTGCAGAGCACCACTGCGTGCTAGTGAGTCGAACGCTCGCTGAAATGAGATAGCGCTCAAAGAGACTCGACGTCCACCGATCTCGGATCTATACCAGCTAGCATCGCGCGCGATCTTGAACGTAAACACAAAGCGTAGTGAGGATTTTTTACATTAATTCGAGATTATGCGTTCTTCTTATTTTTTTTTCGAAATGCCAAGATATTTTTCAATTGATAATTTTTAGCGCCCGAACATCCGGGCCTTAGCGCAAAACCAAATCTTATACTTTCTTTCAAGTAAACAAACAATCTTTGCGAGAGTAAATTTCTTTAAAAGACATTAGTTATTAAAAAAAAGATTATTCAAATAATAATTTTACCTGCTCGCTATCGCTACTTGTACTAGTTAGAGACATAGTAAGCGCTTGTCCTAAACCAGGTCCAGTTGTCGTAGTAACGCCACTACCAGCTACTTGTCCGCTACTTGTTAGACTTGGATAACTTTGCGCCGTACTAAGTAAACCACCAGGAAAATTGGGACTGAGTGCCAATCGTACGAGACTAGATACAGAATTCGGCCCTCGAATTGGATTACAATTCGTATTTGAATTTGAAGCGAGATGCTGTCCACCCGCAGGTCCTAGAAATTTTTTCCCTTTTTTTTGTTTCTTGTAAGAATTATTTGCTACGAAAGAGATGCAATGTGCTACAAAGAAACAAATCGTCTTCCTAATGTAACTAAATATAATCAAAGAGATAGCTTTACGTAAGCATTTCGCAAAAATACAGCGTACGTGTGAAGATGTTGATGGTTTAATGATAATAGTAATTATAATAATAAAATACAATAATGAGATGATAACAAATGTAATTTCGCCGCATGTAATTACTTAATTTGGAACTAACCTAATGTTCGTCTTCGCGCCATTGCAGCAAAAGTTTCCAACAAACCAGTAGCAGCTGTTGATTCCAAGGTATTGTTAGCATCGGAACAAGCGAGATTAGGCACAGATACCGACATGGGATTGGTAACCACAACAGGACAACCGCCCGTTGTATTTTGCGTAGACGAGCTAGCTTCTTTCTCTCGAGTACAGTCTTTAGCAACTAATTTGAAGGAAATGTTACATACGGAATTTTTACATACCTTATCAATACGATCACGAGGGAAGGAAATCAATGTTCGGTCATTAATTAAAATGCGGTCGCATTTTAATTGTATATTTACCGCATACAAACAAGAAAGATATTTAAAAGATGTATAGTTACGGACGATCTCTCGATCTGATTGATATGTCTGATTTAAATATAAGCGTTACAGTGCTAAAATAGTAGTCTATTGAAAGGTATACACATCCATACACATACCATCCGTGATCCCGGTAGGATGATGTCTCGGTACAGATTTAATCCTTAAGTTTTCATCCGACTCGCCAGAAACGCTGATTCTAACAGGAACTAAACCAAGGAGTTCACCACTCAGAAAACTGTTAGTATTGTTACGCAATCTGTCAGCACCTTCTCTCATACGATCCAAAACTTCAGCGGTTTCCAAACTCAATAAGCCTCCACTAGTCTATATGTGTATAATATGTAGATCATATTAATTTATCATATAAACTATATCTTAGAAAAAGTAAGACGAGAAAGATATTATTTTCAAACAGCAACAACAACAATAACAATAATTTCACAATTCACCTTATTTCCTCGCACAGTAGCGAAAAGTGGTTTTGAGCTTGACGCTCGGTTACTGGTGCTATTAATGGGACAGTCCGTATTGAGAGTGAGGCTCTCGACGATAGTAGCTAGATCGCTAGTAACAGTTGTATCTGGTCTGGGATGCAATACAACTGAAAGTTCGCTCGTCGAGTTTGCCCCGCTCTCACTAGTTACGGCAACCACTGCTTCCGCACGAGCTACCGACAACACACTCTCGGCTATCGACTCGGCAGCTTGCTGCTCGTCGCAAAAATTAGATTAATAGTATCTTTGAATACGTAGCCTCTTATAGCAATATAAAGCTTTTCATAATTTAGTAAATGCACATGACAGATAAATAAATTTTACCTTTGCCGCTAGATTATCCGCACTTGCAGCTTGATCTGTAGAAGCTACCGAACTACGCATAGCGGTATCGGTACAGTCGGGTAAACTAGGAGTGCTGTTTGATTTTCGACCCGTTAAAACTCCTCCGCCACTCTTACATTTTGTCATGTTATCTATATCCAAACCAGCGCCGACTAATCTGAGATCGTACTTTCCTTCGGCACCCATTCTATACGAATTCGATCCACCATGATCCCATGTTACGTCTATCCATCCGTTATGTAATTCTCCCGTAACTGTGCCTTCACCTATATTGAAATCAGATCCAGCGTTACGTTCCTATATCAGTCAATACACATTGGCAATGAAATTATACTTGTGCACATACCTGGTGGTACGCCATCCTGATCTCTCCACTTCCAATCTAGACCTCTAGCTACTCGAACTCCTGCAACTAAATGTTTAAGAACTTGCATCTTGATAAATCTTCTCTGCTTCCGTACACCGGCTTCTGCTTCCTTGGCTGCACGGCCTAAATCTTCGCACACTCCAGTAACTTCCCCATAAACCTCAAAACCAGACACAGAGAGATAATGCGTCTGTCCTGAAGCATTCTTGCCAATTTGCTGTAGACGTAAATGTCGCCAGCCTTGCGTCTCTTCACTCGGTGGCTCCAATGTCCAAGTAGACGTACTACCCGGTTCGTTCAAGGAACAATCGTCTACATGAGCGTATAACGTTATCCAAGTAATTCCATCCTTTGACGCTTGGAACATCCAATTCCTCAATGCACTTCTACCATATCCTCTCGCATGTCTCAAGGTATAAGCGCTCGGAATAATCCAAACTCCAAGATCTATCGAGAACCATGCCCGTTTGTCGTCGTTGGTGTGGCAATTTAATGCTGATGGATCACGGCTGAGTATATCCTCAAGATGACCATACGGAAGATTTCGTCCGTCGCTCGACGTAACAACAACCAACCCATATTGCCCCGGGTTTACCCATTCGGAACAAGTTTTAGCATTTGTCCCGATCCAATATAATAAGCCATTTTCGTCGAAGTCATGTTGATGCTTGAACGTTATTCTATTTTCTTCCTTTAATCTTTTCACGAAAGCAAATGTAGACCTATCGTGATCATGCCACTGCTTAGCCACCATTTTTAACAAATGGTTCTCCAATTGTTGTATCGTACTTAATGGTTCCATCTTTAAGCTGCGACCAGATCTATCTATTAACGCGCTCTCGCTAGAAGCTTTTTCCAATCGAAAACGTAATCTCCTCGTCAAAATCTGCAAAATGTAACAAAACACGCGCATGAGAAACACATTTGTGCGAAAGACATTTACGTTATTGATATGCATACACATTGTTACCTGTAAACCGTAGCCTGATCCGGGTGTGTCATACAGATATACGGGTAATTTTTCTATTGATTCCAACACCGAAATCAACTTATGGACTAAAATCTTGGCCGAGTTAAGCTCTTTATTTGTGTCTTTTGTTTGGAAGCAATTCTTGAATGCAGTTATCCTTTGCATCCTAAGTTTGGTGGCTCTCAATGTTGGGGGCGTGGATCCAGAAGGTGCTGCCAACAAAACAAGCAACGCTTGTACAAGACCACTGGAGTGCAGTTCATATGCGGAAACTCGACCCTCTTCATTCAACAATACTTTGAGTTGTTCTAACGCAGTTTGTAGTATATTGCGCCATTCCCGACTCCCAGATTGTTGTTTTTGGGATGCTTTTTCTATTTGATTAACAATGGCACCGAGCTTAGCAACTACACCGCGTGGTTGAGCTTGAGCTGCTTTAAAGTAACGTTCGTATATCTCTTGTGCTTGTACTTTAACTTTCTGCTTGATCGCTTCGATCTTCGATCTTAATCTTTTTCCTCTTTTGCCAGTCCAACCTGCTGCAAATTCTGGACCTATAAAATGTAAATTATAAGAAATAATCGTAAGACTTTAAGGATGTTAACATTAATAGTATGACGCTGATATAATGAGATACTCTTCTCATACCTAAGCTTGTTTCCGCTGTAAAGGAATGTTTAGTACCTCTGTTTGATTCAAAAATAAAACCTGGTAAGTCTTCTCTTAAAATGGTTGCTTGTTGTTGACCATCACTATTATGTATACATAATTCACTTTCCTTTCTACTAGATAATGCCCAATTTCCTACGATCAGGCGTGTGGTACCAGGCCGAGAGAGCACAGGTTGACTTACAAAATTCACTTTTAATTGACTACGCGCTCTTTGCAGTTTCTCCAAAAATTCACCACGATTTTCTGCAATTTACGGACATATCGTATTAGATGATTTATCCCGCTTGATAATAAGTTCAAGATATGAAAGAGAATGGGATGTATGCCATTACGTTATGGAGAAAGTAAAGAAAGAAAAGTTAAATATTTTTATATTGTGCGTTTGTAAAATGTACTAAAAGAGATAATAAGTATAATGTGCGAGTCATTACACGAGTTAAACATGTATGTAACCTACCTTCAGTTGTAAGCGACTCTGTGTTCCTCCCCTTTCCTGTAGGCAGTTAGTAAAACCAGTTATTTTATACATAGTTCTCCTAACAAAAGTTAATCACAAATGGAAAATGTAACGTATCAAGTGACGTTGAGGAAACTATATTCGTTTATCATTAATGATGAAAAATAATAAAGAAAATGGTAATAGTGGGATTAATATGGTGCGAGGTTGATATGACTTTTGTAAATATAAGATCAAGCATACGAGCGTTGTGTATGTATGTGTGTGTGTTCGCGCGTAGGCGGGTGTATGTATGCTCACCCGATGTATCGGTTCCACCTTCCGGACTTCCGCTAGAGTACATAGTTGCCAGTTTGCCGTCAAGGATAAATCTAAACCATCCATTACTTCCGTTCGATAGTTCTAAAGCCGCCGCATCTGACCATATGTAAAGACAATCACGTCCTCGACATATGCACCAATCTCTCCAGTGATATGCTCTTCCTATTAACAATTCTTTCGCATCTTCCATTCTTTGCTCTTCTCCCGATTGATTTGATTCCGTTTCTGGCTCGGGTGTAGTTTCTTGTGGCCCGGCTAAAGTAGCAACTTTTGAAAATACTCCTAAACGTGCGAAATGTTCTAAGAATTCATCTTTGCCTTTAATCATCAGATCCTGTATCATTTGCAGGACAATCAAATGACCATCCTCATCTTCCTGTTAATATTAAAAAACACACTAATTTTTTAACAGTTTAATTAAAATATGAAAAGCGTAAACAAATAAGACAAAAGACAATAATAATAAAAATTGTTAAAAACATAAAAAGACAAAAATAAATACTGTACGTCATATAATTCATTTTTATTATAAAAATTAAGAAAACTATAGTCTACTTTGCAAAGCTGCAGAACGTAATAAATGTAGTAAACGGTTATTTTCTTTCTTAATCTCTTCAAATCTTTTATCAGAACTATGTTACAAAATTTTTTTTAATTCAATTCATGCACTTAGTAAATAATCCATAATAAGCAATTGTTTTTAAAATTTTGACCATTTTTTCAACATATACATTATGTACATGAACTCTCAAATGATGTTGATAGAATTAAATAATTTCAATGGATAATATTTGATGTACATTATAATATACGTATGGTCTGAAGGGATTAAATTATATTTCACTGAAATAAATGTAAACACACTTTTAGATCTTATCAACAGCAAACAGGCAGTAGACGAAAGTAGATCTGATACATCTTTTTGATAAATTCTTGAGTTTTTAATAAAACTTTTAAAGTATATATATATCTCTTTATTTTCGGCCCTTTTACGATTTCGTCATTAGCTCGCGTAACTCTTGCTTTTTTGCAATATTAATATTAAAGTTTATCGCTTCTACAATTTCTTTTTTACAATATATCACCATATATACCAGAAGAAAAGGGGGGGGGGGGGAGAGAGAGAGAGAGAGAGAGAAATTATTGCTTTATGATATCAAATATATTCCACTATATGAAAAGAATATTGATATAAGATATTTGTGATTTTAGTAACAAATAATTCAAATGAAATGTAATATCATATGAAGGCATAAGATATGACTAAATTTAACTTTAATGAGTAAAGGTATATCCACACAAACTTGCATAGTTGCATAAACGTATGCATAAAGAAAATTATCCAATCACATTTTATGTACGACTTTAAAAGAGAACTGCAATTGGATAATTTTCTTTATATATATGTTTATTCGGCTATGCAAGTTTGTGTGGATATACCCTAAGGGCCGCGACACAGATTTGTGCATAACGCATAACGCATAATGCGTAAGAGAATCAACCAATAAAAATTCTTCTTTTCTATGAAGTGGAAGGAAAGGAAGAATTCAGATTAGTTAATTCTCTTATGTACTATGCGTTATGCGTAAGTCTGTGTCGCGACCCTTAAATTCATGCTTTAAGTAAATTACAATAAGTACATTTATGTTAATATCAAACGTATATGAAGTCTGTTAAGTCGTGGCTATTAATTAAAAAACTTGAATTGAAAACTTGTGGAATTATAAACAGCATAAAAAACGACTAAAAAATTTTAATTAGTGAGCGAAATATGTAATAAACGTTACCATCGTGTCGGGAATGTAGTTGTGAAAATTTGAGAACTCGCGAATCGTAAGATTAGATAATTTTGGGCCAAACATCTTAAACGCTGATGACATTGGTATCTTTATTTCATGTTCCTCGACTAAATCATTGACATCGTCACTTGAATCAACTATCTCTCTGCACGCATGTTGAGATCTTTGTAACTTTTTGTCTTTGGATTTTTGAGAACTCGCATATTTCTCGATAAGAGAATTTTATTATGTAAACGCTTATCGCGAATAGTAGATGTGTATAATTTTGTCCCAGGTGTCGTTTGCGGAAAAAAAAACTTGAAAAGGAAGGGGGAAATTTCTCCTCTAATCAATAAACATACAGAAAAAAGAATTCTTTTCTTTTAAAATATACATGTTTAAGAAATAGATCATTTATTAAAAAATAAGCATCTGTGTGTGCGTGCGTGTGTGTGTGTGCGCGCGCGCGCGCAAAAATTATATTAATCGAACAAATTACAAAATTTTACGTATGAATAATGTATCGACTTGCATTGGCTTATTTTTTTTAGTAAATAATTTATTTCCTGAAACCTTTTTTTTCTTTGTTATATGGTATTTAATAGCAAATTCGGCAGACTGCATTAGTGCGCTCTGAGTGCAAACTTTTTCAGTGCCACACATTGTGCACATTATATCAGCGCGTTAAGATTGCGTATTCGGTAAACGAGAAAACTGACCCAGTGCTGAATTTTAAACCATTATATTCAGACCAACCGAATGAACTGAACAAATTCAAGAAACGTTGCACTGACGTTTCTGAAAGTGCAATTACATAGCGTTAAAGTGGTTCTGCACTCGTACCATGTTAGGGCAGCACTAGAGCAGAGTCAGTATGTGTATGCCGAATTCATCATAGGTTTCTCCATGTATATATACATATATATGCGCTGTTTCTTTAATTATCTTTCCAATACTAGTATTTGTCCATAAATATGACATAATGTCGCTCAATGTATGTAAGAATACAAATCGTTTGTGTCGGCAGAAGTTGAATAATTACCATTATTATGCTTACCTCATTATCTAAAACATTGGCAATTACTTCAACAAGCATAGCTCCACATTCGCCGGTTTCAGAGCCACAAGTTTCTATAAGCAATTCTGGCTGGATGTAATGCACCATTTTTCTAATTAAACTTAAGCTTGCTTTCCTAACACTTGGTAACATAGTCGATTGAAAAGTTGCACAAAACACTGGCAACAATCTTTTTAGATAAACAGGCGCCATTTCAGGGTCTCCCTTAGGCTCCGTGAATTCTTCCACTTCCGTCTCAAGTTTTTTATGTTCTTGACTCGGTGGTAACATCCATTCTCCAGGTGATTGTAAAATAGCTGCAACTTCTCTATGTCCTTCATCGACACGTTCTCTGGCTTTATCCAAAGGTGTTTTACCATCCTCGTCTCTTAAATCAGGATTAGCACCGTGCCTAAGTAGAACTTTGGCGATAGCTGGTCTTCCGAAACAAGCCGCGTAATGTAAACTGGACGATCGTTGACCTTTGTTAACGTCTGCTCCTCTATCGCACAAGAACTCAACCATCTCTTGCGTACCGAATGCCGAGGCCCAATTGAGTAAAGTTTGCCCAACGTCGTCCATAAAGTTAACTTCAATTCCTCCTGTATCAATCGCCTCTATCAACGCATCCGTATCTTTCGAACGTATGCAATCGATTAACTGTCTGTGCGACTTTTCTCCAGCGCTATCCAAACGTCTCAGTCTTGGCAGCAAGGGACCAGATGGACCGCCGGTAGTGCTACGTCCCAATGCTGACCTTCCTTCAAACAGTAAGACTAGCAAAAGATCAATCAGTCTCATGGAGTCAAGAGCGCATCGTTCATCTCCCTTTAGTGCCTTTTCTATCGCATCTGGTAATTCCGAACGTAGAAGATCGTGTGTAATGGACGGTGATCCTCTACAAAGTGTCGATAAAAGACTAATTATAGTTGAAACAGAAGCACAAGACTTTGGTTCCGGAGTTGGAACTGTGGTTACGGTACTAGATGATGGAGGTGTCTTTGGATTGCTGCAAGTCGCCGTAGCGGATGTGCCAGGACCTGCCGCATTTGACAATCTAGAAAATTATTCTCACAAGAAAAGATATAAAACGATATGACAATGTATATCGTCATATTAAAGATTATATACCGATATAAAAGTTCAGAAACTAATCCATTTGATGCTAATGGTGCAGGATCTGTTCCCCTTCTGGAAAATCTATCCGCCAGTGATGCGAAGCAACGAAGCGCACCATCGGCAACGTGTGCGTCCTCGTGTCTGAGTAACACCGATAGAGCTTCGACACAATCGGGTAAAGCTTTATCCTGAGGTTCAACTTTGCCGCATAGTCGAGTAACGACTGCCATCGCCGAATGCAACGTGTCCCGATGTACGCGCGCTCCGTGTTCTCGAATAAAACACAACGCGCAAGGTAAACCACCAGCTTCAAACACGGCACCTGCCTCTCTGGCGCATACAAGTTCTAATACCTGATTTAAAATATGAAAGTGAGATTCCATCAATTTGTCTTATATTCCAGAAATGTAATCCAAAAATTTTACATGAAACTGACTTAATTCATTGTATCCTACCTTTATACATTGCTCTGCCAAGTCCCGACTGACTCTAGAACCAAGTCCAGCACCAGAGAGACGACTACAGATAGCCTTTACAGCACCTTCCATAGCAACCACTCTGCGCGTACATTCTGCAGAGACGTCTAAATAATATGTGATAGCTCGCGCAGTCACTTCGAGCACACTGTCCGGCACTAATTCATCCAAAAAGATTCTGCAAAGCGCTGGGAGAAATGTACGTGGAGGACAGCTGAAAATGTAATGCAAAATATACAATAGGATACATATAAAACGTTTATATATTACACCGTAAATTACATCAATTGCAGTCATTTTTACCATTCGAAGCAACGATCCACATTATCAGACATGAGTAACAGCATACATAGTTGTTCTAATGCGATTAATTGCATGTCTCTTTCGTCTCCTTGCCCCATACTGAGCCATTCTAACAAAGTCTCAGGATCAACATCTGCCATCTCAAAAAGAAAACACATCATTTTATATTTTAATTATGCTTGTATCTAAACTTCTATAAGTAACTTGGCATTAAAAATTAACTTAAAAAAAAATTGTTTTAAACATGTATGCAAACTATTGAAAACTATAGTAGACTAATAAAAATTAAAAAGCAGTTTGACCATTTTATCTAAACACTTGACAACAATTGTCCATATTTCTACAGCTATGTACTAAAATTCATTACTTGTGCTGAAAATCTAATGTGCATATAAAGTAAATCATAGATATTTAGTGCAGGCAGTGAATTTTGAACTTGGAACACAACCAATATGTGATAGATTATTAATGAGCTATTATTGTATACAACAATCCTTTGAATAGATATATAATAAATGATAAAAATATAAAGTTAAAAAATTAAATAACCCAAAGTTGAAGACTTATTAATTACCATAAATTGCTAGAATATAAAATAAACAATTACATTTCTCTATTGGCAAATTTAATATAATTTGTTCACTACTTACCTTATATTTTAAACAGCACCAAACGGATTGATTATTTTATTTCAATACTCTGAAAGTTAGACAGAACATATCATTAAACTATATAAATTGTGTTAACCACTGATATTATTTAAGGAAAAAAGTAAGTAAGACAAACAAACATTACAGGTACAATGTCATTGAACAAACACAAGTCTATCCTATTTCATTATAAAAGAGACATGTACAATTGAATATGAAAAAGTAAACTGTAATACTTTACATGATTTTAAGACAATACAAATGTTTGGTAATTTGCAGTTGCCTCACTGTTTACTAAGATATTACACACAGAGGGAGTCAGATGCAAATAAAATGTCATTACGAGTCATGATAAGTAGCACAATCGATGGGATCGGCAAAAGAAATAAGTGATCATGATACACCAATATACAATGCACAAATACGGCTATTACAACTGGAGCATAATAAAGATTGAAAAAAGCCATTGCCAAGACAATGTGAGATAAAATGATATTATCAAAGAAACCAAACCATGCGTACTTATTCATTTTAAAGAGATAAGGAAGTAATTAAGACAAAGAAAATTTAGCACAAAGTAATAATCATATTTCGATAGATTTACTATATTTACACACATCGCAGGCGCATCAATCGTGTTACACACGCGCAGGCACATACGCTGATATGTACGCCTGTCGTTGAAGCGTACCGTTGTAAAAGACATTCCATTCCTGATAGGTCAACTCGTCATCCTTTTAGCAGAAGTGTCGTTTACCACCGCGGAAAAAAACAGATTGATTATATATATATATATATATATTTCATCCGTTAACAATGCGAACTAGATTTTGTGTTAACGGATCGACTTAACAAAGCACCGCAAGTAATTTTTTCTTTATATCGTCGATACGTCATACACACTCCTCGCCATTTACTAATGTGATGTTCATTTTTGATGTAGACTGAAGTCATGCAACTCGCCTGAACTGGAGTCCCTAGAACTACCAGAATCAGGGTATCTTGAAACAAGGAGGTCGATTCTGTATCTTCGAACAAGGTGAAAATGACAAAAGTGAGCAAATTTACTAGGTGTTGACCAATGAAATTATCAATATTCTAGTAAATTCGCTCCCTTTTATAATTTTCACCTCGTTTCGAGATACAGGGGCTCTATTCTTGAAAAGAAACGTATACGAAAGTCTAGGGAAATGCTACAGTATACGTTACATATACTATAGTATTTCCCTAGACTTTCGTATACGTTTCTTTTCAAGAATAGAGCCCCAGAATCGATCCCGAGGTGAAAATTACAAAAGTGAGCGAATTTACTAGAATACTGATAATTTCATTGGTCAATACCAAGTAAATTTGCTCTCTTTTGTAATTTTCACCTTGTTTGAAGATACAGAAGGTTTGTTCGTGTCGCATGCACCAACATACTCCTACTTCCTCCAACTGTAGCTCCTAGGCTGCGTTCGAAAACATCACCCGGGTGTCTCCGTGTATCATCTTATCCTTGTTTAACACTGCGGGTGCCGTCACATACGGCGTAACTTGCGTAAGCGTAACTTGCGCCGACCAATCATATCATTTCACTTGAACATCAGTGTCTGTCTAGTCACTTTATGCTTTTTACGCTATTTTGTTGTTACGCCGAAACATGGTGGAAGTATACAAGGTGAACCATTCAGGTGGATGCGCAGTAGACTGAGTAGACCGAGAGGAGCGGGGGTATGTCAGTCAATCAGAATTTGGGCAATTTGTCCGATTCAAAATGGTTGCCAACAGTCGCATCGTCGCATGATATAAACATTAATGCAGTAAGCACATAGCCAAGATATTTTGTGTGTATGTATGACAATTTCAATTATGCCGACGTGCTGTGTCATCAATTGCAAAAATAAAAGTGGTCGCGGCAAAGAGAAAATAAAAATGTTTTCTTTCCCTCAAAAGCTGGAACTGAGGAAGCAGTGGTTGGAAGCCTGTAAACAAACACATACACATTCAGTGTGAGTATTATCGACTATAAAAAACATTATATTTCCTAAATTTTTGATTATAATGAAGATCATTGTATTTAAAAAAAATTTAAATTGTATAATTTATTTAACAATCTGAAACATAACCTTTTTAATCCTACTTTAATTCGTTATATCTTGTAATAGTCGAAAATAATTAATATTTGATTATTTCGAAATTTCATTGTGATATTTTTAAATATTAATCGTTTTTGACTAATGCAAGATATAACGAAATGAAAATAGGATTAAAAAGAAACAGATTTAAATTTTAGAAATACAATTATCTTCATTACATTCTAATAGCGTTTTCGGCCCGATCGGGTTTGCACCGACCTGGGTTGGATTAATCTTTCCTATTGGTTGACATCATCCGCTCTACCAATAGGAGAGCACAAAACGCCATTAATCCAACCCAGGTTGGTGCAAATCTGGCCGGGCCGAAAACGCTATAAAATTTAGGAAATATAATGTTATTTATTTCTATTTTTATTTCGTTTTTTGTTATATATGTGGGGAGAGCTCTGATTGCACACATCGTATATTGTACACATGTATCGCTGATTGGCCAATTTAAAAATAAAATAATCTCATTGGCAAAACAGTGAAAAATTACTAGGCACCAGCAATTACTAGTTGATATGAGTGGTGTGTACAATCAGAACTGTAGGCAAACGGGATCCTCCCTATATGTGTTTGTTTTATTGTTATTTATTTCGTTATTACATTACTAACAAATCATATTTTTAGATGTTATTTGTGAACGACACTTTTTGCCCGAGTGCATCGAAGAAATAATGATCCAAGAGCATTTCGGCAGACAACCTAGATTGATGCGTCGTGTTAAAAGAAACGCAGTTCCAACTGAGTTTTTGGATCTCCCAAACGAAAGAAAACGTAGTCGTCAGAAGGAGAAAGAAAATCAATTGAGTATAGAGTAAGTTAAACGTTTCTTATTGAGTTAAAGTTTTGATCAATTAATTATTTATCATGGATCAAGAAATTTTTTTTCAAGAAATCATTTTAATTTATAAAAAATCATCTCTCGGTCACATATTTAAGACGGATATAATGTATCGATTACCATTACAAAAATGTTAATTTATTTGTAAATAGTTGTACCCTCGATTGCTCATAGGTACAATTTAAAAAGATTTCTTGAAACAAAAAATTGTCGGTCAATGATCGATCATTGATCGATCGTAACTTTAACTGGATCCTTCCTTTGTATTCCACATAATGTTATACCATGTTTAAAATCTACAGGCCTATTTTAACTGAATTTATAAGTTATTACAGTGACATTCAAATGTCATACAAATATTTGTCCATTCTTACAACAACGCTCCAATGCCATCGTACAATGATCTCCTGTCTTGTGCGAAAAGATTTGCAGGGATAGAAAGCGCAAAGGAAGAAGAGCCGATGATGAATGAGCATAATCAGTCGTTGGGATGTACAGAAACAGGACCATTGTATGTATCTATATTTGTTATGAATGTAAATGCATCTTCATGTATGTCAATACCAATATTTGTCCTTAAATATTCAATAACATAAAATAATTCTAAAAAGTAAAATGTCATTACATACAAACAGTTGTAAATATATTAAATTGTATGTATTATACTTTGCGTTAATTTTATACTATCGATTAATAGGTATGTTTATCGTATTGTTTATAGATCTGAACAAACAAATAATAATGCAATAGCTACGCTTCTGCATCGATTGAAAACCCTCGAAGAAGAAAAGAAACAGGCCGATTTGAAAGTAGCTCAATTCAGCGACGAAATTGTACAGTTAAAGAAGAATTTCAAAGAAACGCTTGCAAATAATGCAAAGACTATTGCAAATCTATCCGAAAAGAATGAGGAACTGCAGAAAAATTTGGCCGAAACACGTAAAACAGATTCCGAGATTGCGAATGATACACTTCGCATCGTTTTTACGCCTGGACAAATACGAAAACTTACATCCTCGAAGAACAAGCGCATAAGGTGGTCAGCTGAAGACATATCTTCGGCAATCGCTCTCCGATCCCTTAGTAGTAGGGCGTACAATTACCTAAGAAAAGCAAAGAATTTTCCCTTACCTTGCGTTCAAACGCTGAGAAACTGGATTGCGAAATTTAGTGTCCAACCAGGCATTTTAAAAGATGTCTTGGAAATAATGGATAATAAAGCTCATCAATTATCGAAGCTAGAAAAGCTAATTATATTGTGTTTTGATGAGCTGTACATTTCTAATAAAGTGGATTTAGAACATCGGCAGCAGAAAATATATGGACCGCATAAGACAAGCCAGTTCATAATGACACGCAGCTTATTTGGTAATTGGAAGCAGCCTATATTCTATGATTTTGACAAACCGATGACAAAAGAAATATTAATGGAAGTTATAACGCGTTTGGACCAAATAGGGTATACCGTTGTAACAGTCACGAGTGACTTGGGACCAATCAACATAAGGTTGTGGAAAAATCTGAATATAGGAATAATGCTTCCTATAAGTGCGCAAAAAAGTCTCACAGATTCAATGGAAGAATCGGCTAATAAAAGATGCTTCTTTGTACATCCATGTGATGCAAATAAAAAAGTGTTTGTATTTTCCGACATGCCTCACTTAATTAAACTGGCCAGGAATCATTTGTTCGATTCCGGATTTATTTTAGATGACCAACTAATAAACAAAGACATTTTCGAAGAATTACTTGCGCTTAATTGTAATGAACTGAAGATAGCCTTCAATCTTACAAGGCTTTATTTAGATGTAAAAGGGAACAAAAGACAATCAGTCAAATTAGTTGCGCAAGTCTTCTCCAATAGGAATGCAAAGGCAATTGAATTTTGCGGTAAAAAAGGATTTATATCAAGAACAGGAACTGGCAACTTATATCGAACGTCATAAACCTTTTCAATCAATGGTTCGATATAATGAATAGCAATGGAAAATTCGGAAAGCACAGTGATTCGCGTGCATACGGCGTAGAATTAGAAAAACAAAACACAGTTCTCGACAAAATGGATAATGTCATTACGAAAATGTGCTGTCCAAAAAGAAAGGCATTGCTACCTTTTCAAAAGGGTATCCTACTATGTAACCAATTCCTTAGGCAATTGCTACAGTATTTAAAGGGGACGTATTCGACGGACGAATTAAGTATTGATTATATCATTACTAGGCGTTTGAGTCAAGACTTGTTGGAAAACTTTTTTTCTTATAGCGTTTTCGGCCCGATCGGGTTTGCACCAACCTGGGTTGGATTAATCTTTCCTATTGGTTGATATCACACGCTCTACCAATAGGAGA
>NW_017297725.1:42801-43115 GCF_001594075.2 Trachymyrmex cornetzi | reverse complement strand
GCCAAGTGTTTTTACATGAAAAATTTTTCTATTTAAATTAAATTTTTTCGTTTTATACGGTTAAATTTTAATCTTAATTTTTGTAACTCTTAAATTGAGCAAGGTAATGCAATTTTGTGTTTTGGAAAAAGAGAATTAAATAATAACCACTACTTCAGTTGGAAGAGAAAATGTCTATGAATGAATTGTGATATAATAATTTCATTTAGAAGGAATTTAAATTATTTGGATTGAAATAGGAAGATCCTTCAATAAGATATACGTATACATAGGTTTCATTGCATAAAAATTAAAGATAGTATCATTTGGATTAA
>NW_017297725.1:40021-40881 GCF_001594075.2 Trachymyrmex cornetzi | reverse complement strand
CGGCGAACACCTAGACACCCACTTCCTCGACGGCGAACACCTAGACACCAACTTCCTCGACGGCGAACATGTAGACAACACCTAGACACTCACTTTTTCGACGGCGAACACCTAGACGTCCACTTCCTTGAAGGCGTACACTTAGACATCCACTTCTTCGACGGCGAACACCTAGACATTCATTTCCTCGATGGCGAACACCTAGACACCCACTTCCTCGACGGCGAACACCTAGACATCCACTTCCTCGACGGCGAACACCTAGACATCCACTTCCTCGACGGCGAACACCTAGACATCCACTTCCTCGACGGCGAACACCTAGACATCCACTTCCTCGACGGCGAACACCTAGACATCCACTTCCTCGACGGCGAACACCTAGACATCCACTTCCTCGACGGCGAACACCTAGACATCCACTTCCTCGACGGCGAACACCTAGACATCCACTTCCTCGACGGCGAACACCTAGACATCCACTTCCTCGACGGCGAACACCTAGACATCCACTTCCTCGACGGCGAACACCTAGACATCCACTTCCTCGACGGCGAACACCTAGACATCCACTTCCTCGACGGCGAACACCTAGACATCCACTTCCTCGACGGCGAACACCTAGACATCCACTTCCTCGACGGCGAACACCTAGACATCCACTTCCTCGACGGCGAACACCTAGACATCCACTTCCTCGACGGCGAACACCTAGATACCCATTTCCCCAATAGCGAACACCTAGACACTCACTTCCTCGATGGCGTCACCTTAGACACCCATTTCTTCGACCTAGACATCCTTCCTCGACGACAAACATCCAGACACTTAATTTCTCGACGGCGAACACCTAGACGCTT
>NW_017297725.1:39056-39508 GCF_001594075.2 Trachymyrmex cornetzi | reverse complement strand
CGCGTAAAGGAGGCACGGCAGTGTCGCTACGCTTTGGCTTAGCGCCGAGACACTACCAGTGTCTCCAGATTTACAAGGATCGTTAACATCAAGATATAATTGCCAAACTAAAATGTATATGCCTAATTAGATATTGTCATAACGTTATACAAATAAATTAGAAAGTGTAAAAACTGTAATCTCACCTATATCTTGAAAACTCGTAACAGAAGATTCGATCGTGGAAGATATATCCTTATCTCGTTATTCTTATATATAAATTGTCGTAAAATGTTCCCTCAAGTTGAACTCAGAGATATATATACACAACTCAGACCAGAAGACATCCAAATTTAAAGAGAAGGGGAAAAAAAGTGTGATGCGAGAAGGAAAAACATTATATTGGGGCAAAAGTAGGAAGAGCATTTACATAAATGAGTGACCAAAATTTATTATTATAAAATTAAAAATAT
>NW_017297725.1:38130-38749 GCF_001594075.2 Trachymyrmex cornetzi | reverse complement strand
TACAATTAATTTTATATACAACATTGTTATTATCCATCTTATCCAACTTATCCTTCCCTGTTTTAATAAATTTATTTAAACTATTAATGGGTTTCTTTGCTAAATTCAAATTATAATTTCTGTACACATTTTGAAATTTTTCTGTTAAATTTTTAACATAAGGTAAAGTGCAATAAATTTTAATATTATTATTAATCAAGTCTTTATGATTCGTTTGCTTCAATTTATTATTATGACTAAGTGACTTAATTCTATTATTAATTATGTTAGAAAGAAAATCTAAAGGATACCCATTATTTAATAAAGTGTTAATCATATTAGAAATATTTAATGTATGTATCTAGTAAATTACTAGAATACGTTACTAGAACGCAGGTTACGCTTACACAGATTACGCTGCATGTGAGGGCACCTTCACTCAACTAGGTCTGTTTTCTGTGGCTGAATTAGTGTACACTTTTGGAACTTAAAGGTAGATAGATATACGTTTGATATTTGTTTAAAGCGAGAAAGAGAGTTCTGCTTCATCGAGTATAATAGCGTTTTCGATTGGGGTGCACTGGCTGCACTCAGTATCAAGAGCGTGTTCGATTGGTAGTGCCAATGCGCACTTGGCTAG
>NW_017297725.1:37422-37754 GCF_001594075.2 Trachymyrmex cornetzi | reverse complement strand
AGCCGACACATCCAATACATTTGCTTGAACCAAATCGTTTAATCTTCCGGAGTTGCAATTACAATTTGCACACCTTTTGCCACAATTGTTTATTTGTGCATTGCACCACCGTATACGCACACCTTTAAATAATTTACAATCAAAACATAGTGCAAGCAATTTCATAATACAGTCATGGAATATCAAAATACTAGAGAGACTACCTATCCAACGGAATTTCCGTGACCGTAGCACCTATATCTATAATTCGGTCAAATACATGATATTTTAATATTTAATTAAAAATGTCTGGATGACTCACAAACGTTTTTAATGGTACTTCATAACTCTTC
>NW_017297725.1:32404-37333 GCF_001594075.2 Trachymyrmex cornetzi | reverse complement strand
TTGTAATTAATACAATGACTCACAAACCTTTTTATTTGCACTTCAAAACTCTTCATACGAAATACAAACGATTTAAAATAATAATTTTTACAACCGGAGTTTTTGTCCGGTCAAGTACATACGAATCCCCGCGTATCGTATTATCTTTGTTGTTCACTCAGGGTGCCGTCACATGCGGCGTAACCTGCGTAAGCGTAACCTGCGTATTCTAGTAATTTATTCGAATACGTTATTTTTTATTTACTAGAATACGCCATTCTGAAAGCCCGCGTTCACATTGAGCGTATTTCGCGGAAGATTAGAGAAATGCGAAACTAATGCAACCAATTGCTGATTAGAATTTCTGTTGTACACTCTAACAGAAATGCTAAATGAATTTACGATTGGTTTTCGTAACCTACGCATCTCGAAAAGTACGCCTCATGGGGAACCGGTACCTTTCCATCGCGTATATATGAGCGGATGATCGAATAAATTATTAAAATCGGAAAATTTTGTGAAACCACTCTTAGGCTTATTTGATGCGTTTTTGCATGAAACAAAAAATCTGGCAAAAAAAAACGTAGTTCTGCATTGTGATCTGAGATATTAAGCGTTGAAGTTGATGACTATTGAGGTTAGGAAATCTGTCACAGAGGCAAAATGAGGTCTATAATTGTACTATTCCACATGAGTTTCGACTTTTCACGCGATGCAAAGGGGCGCACGACTTTTATAATTGTACTGTTGCAAAATCGAAACCCTTGTGCATTTTTTCAGACAGAATAAGCTAAAATGAGCCAAAAATTAGATTCGACGCATAATGGTTCTATCATGTTTCGGCGTAACAACAAAATAGTGTAAAAAGCATAAAGTGACTAGACAGAAACTGATGTTCAAGTGAAATGATATGATTGGTCGGCGCAAGTTACGCTTACGCAAGGTACGCCGCATGTGACGGCACTCTGAGCGCTCACTATTATTGGTGTATTCTTTTAGATCGTCCAACCAGATTTTAGATCTAGAAGAATACATCAATAACAGCGAGTGTTCACTTAACTGTTGAGTCTGTTGAACGCAACCATTTATTTTAAACCACACTGTTATTGGTGTATTCTTCTAAATCTAAAATTCTGATTGGATGAGCTAAAAGAATACACCAATAACAACGAGCGCTCAACTATTGGGTCCGCTGAATGCGCCCAACGGGTGGCACCTAGTTGGACACGAGCCACTCACAGCGCTTGAGACTACAAAGTTCCTAAGTATCGGTCGCTGTGATTGGTGGTGTCCAAGGGAGCCGTGGTCAATCACTCCGCGCCCAACTATACGAAGCAAAATCCTGTTTTCTGATTGGTTGCAGAGAGTCGTACGACGCACATCGGATCCAGTGTGAATACAACAACCCAGATAGCACAGTAACGTTTTAAAAATGTATTTAAAACGTACATGTTGGTCGTTTTGGACATATTAAAAACATCCAGATTAGATCCAAGGTTATTTTAAAAACGTTTCAAAAACATCCAGTGTTATCACTTTGGACTTTTTAAAAACGTCCATTTTAGGACGCAATGGACTAAAACTGGACCAAATTAATACATTAAACAAATTTTAGACCACAATCAAGACAAAATGATTCTTATATGAGTATTATTACTAATTAATATTTTATTCCATAATACACATCATAAAATTATAATAAAAAAAAAAAACGTTTTTCCCTGAATTCTGGAATTAATTTCATAGTGCTTCGAAGCGATCACCCATCCGGTTACATACCGCCATCCACTATGCTTGACTTCTGAAATCGTATAATGGAAACCGCTACACTTCGATGATCCACGAATACCTATATAATCATGGATGTATAATTACGATACATCTGTTCAATATAGTCCTGATACAATTTTGTGCAGTTCAACTGAACATCCAGTCAGTGACTGTCTAAATATTTAATCTTAATGTTATTACGACTATTTTCAGGTTAGAAAATTATACGCTGTACTTTCACACAAAGCATAGAGAATGGACTGCGCGATCCGTGTGTCAAAATGATCGATAGGGATGAGAGGGACCGTGGCAGACGGCCAATTCTATCTCTTTTCATTCAATGGGAGAGAGAATGAGAGGAGGATTGGCCGTCTCCCACGGACCTCTCTCTCATTACTGTCGACCACATTTGATACATTACTTAGATATGGATCGTGCAGTTCATTCTCAATAACTACGTTTCCATTTTTCAGAGGAACAGCTGTGATTGGCCAGTTTCATAACATCGATGTTATAACTTCGGCGTAAAGCGTGCCGTGTAAACGTAGTATATGTCTTTGCTTTCACAGTACCAGTTATCATGTACAATAACAGTATGGTAGCATTTTGTGAAGATATCGTGGGATATTGCACGCTTGGTTATCTAGGTAGATTTTTTGTCGTTGAAAATTTTTAACACAGCACAGATGTCCTAGGAACATCCATGGGACGTTCAAAAGATGTCCGTACGTACTAACAAAAGTAAAATTCCTCGTACGGTCTCAAAAAAATTTTCATTTGTCAAGTCAGCAAAAGCAACACGTCGCGAGCAGATTTAGAAAATTTTTTGTATGAGATAAACATTTTTTAAATGTCCAAATGTGAACATACTTTGTACGTTGAATAACGTACATTTTTAAAACATTTGTACTAAGTCCATGGTTCGGACTAAATAAAAACCAGATTTGGACGTCCAATGGACGTTGTGTGCTGTCTAGGAATAGAATCGATTCCTAGAGATTCTATAATCAGAGAATGCTTTCCAATTGTAATAACCCTAGACACTTTCGTGTACACGGCGACACAACCCAATCAGAAATGATAATGCAATCGATATCGAATCGATGTCGATTCGATGTCGATTTCATTATCATTTCTGACTAGGCAAGTTGCGTTCCAACTGTCCGTTATCGTCGACGCAACACTACCCAGTCAGCAGACCACATCGATTAAATGTTTTTTAAATATTTTTTTTCATTGATTTTACATTTGTAGGTTACCATTGCAAAAAAACATTTATTAAACATTTAAAAAATATTTAATTTACATTTAAAATATTTAATTTAAACAATATAATAATTAAACGGCTTCATCCACGTACACAGGCTGAGTTTTGTGCAGGATCATACATTAATCCATATTTATTATAATATATAAAACCAAACGTTTCGGTCTGTCATCAGACCATTTTCAATAGTATTATATAGAATTGTTAAAAATTTTTCAATAATTTTGAATATTTACAGATCGAAATCATTCTCGTTGTCATTATATATATCGCTATCCAATAATTAAATTATAATTTTCGAAATATCATATATAACATTCGTCAACTGCATAAAACCATGGAAAACATAGTATGTCCTATCTGTTAAAATAATTTTCATCCTCTGCATTCTATGAAAACAAGTCTGCTCTAAATTATAAGTGAAGTTAATAATTATATTATCATTAGTGATAATCTTTTATCATCCCAATTAATCGACGCACCATTACCTGATACTGCGTAGAATTATTAAAATGTATCACACAAAGTAATGCACACTTTAGTCCGGATCTACAATAGCGTTTTAAGCCTTAAGCCATAAGAAATGGGCGAATCACAATCGCTTATTCTTCTCAGATTCGATTGTAATTGGTCAATTTCTTATGGCTTAAGGCTTAAAACACCTATTGTAGATCCGGATTTATCAAAGACATATTTTTCTTTCCTTTGTTCGTTTTAACGCTAATAACAGTTAATGTGAGGAAAACTAGGACGAACTGCGAGAAACTCAATATTTAATTTATATTTAAAATTCATGTGTCAACTAAACGTTTCTAAAATATTTATTTTAGATTTATTTTACATTTATTTCACATTTATTAGTCATTTGTAACATATATATAATAAATATTTTTTTCACGTTTATTTAATATTTATTTTATATATAATTCACATTTATTTTACATTTATTTCACATTTATTATAGTCTTTTGTAACATATAATACATGAACACGTACCCAATCAGCAGACCACACTGATTAAATGTTTTTTAAATATTTTTTCTTCATTGATTTTACATTTGTAGGTTACCATTACAAAAAAACATTTATTAAACATTTAAAAAATATTTAATTTACATTTAAAATTCATGTGTCAACTAAACGTTTCTAAAATATTAATTTTAGATTTATTTTATATTTATTTCATATTTATTAGTCATTTATAACATATACGTGACAAATATTTTTTTTTACGTTCATTTAATATTTAATTCCCGTGGGTTGGGCTACCTATCGGGCGCGTCTCCAGGTGGCGGATAGGAGGACGCCCGGAGGGGTGCCCGGTCTCCCGGGTGTAAAACCCCGTGTGTGACTGGAGGTACCTCCGGGTAGTGACGGTTATAAACGGACCTCCAGGTGTAAAGCCCTGCGTGGGTTCGGGAAGACCGTTGCCGTGGACCAGCCCCCCAAGCCAAGCTGGAAGCCATCGAGGTGAAGGCTGCGTGGCACTGGGGGAGCAGTGTCGTGATCGATGCCTCTGGGGCACCGGGCAAAACCCCAGAGTATCTAGCCTTACCCACGCATGCGGGGCTCTGTGTGGGTGGACATAGTCGTTCCCTAGCTACTCGTGGGACTTGCATGGAAGATTTTAAGAAATTAAACATACAAGAGGTAACCGAGGGCTCGAAAGGGCACTCGGCGGGAACTGCTACGATCACGCCGCAAGTACAGGCCTGCAAGGGCTCGGAAAGCGAGGTAGTCGCAGCAGAGGTAGAAATGGCTCCTGTTTTGGAACGGGCCCCTTCGGGCTTGGAAAGAAACGGGAGTGATGCGGGTGATGCGCGGGCACCTCATAAGAACCGTAGCGGGGCAGAAGAGAAGGGCAAAGAGGGACAAGGAGAAGGCTCCTGAAGGGCAAGCTCCAAGTCCCTCGA
>NW_017297725.1:30065-31285 GCF_001594075.2 Trachymyrmex cornetzi | reverse complement strand
GCATCATACCATATGGGGAAGCACTGGAACGAACGAAAGGGGAAGGAAGTTGCTGGAGTACCTGGTAACTACTGACCTGGAAGTTCTGAACAGAGGTAATAAACCCACCTTTTGCACGGCGGGGAGAAGTGTTAGATCTCACTCTCTGCTCGCGTGGATTCGTGCGAAAGGTGAGGGAATGGAATGTGTCGAATGAGCCCTCGCTCTCCGACCACAGGCAAATAACCTTTAGACTTTCAGATCTCAAAGTGGAGGTAAAGAAGGTGAGGAATTCAAAGAGGACGGACTGGGTATCCTATCAGAGGGACCTGGGAATCAACCTCAGGGACTTTCCCAAGAAGTATGGTACGGTGGAGGAGTTAGAGCTCTGTGTGGATTATCTGCAGAGGGCTTTGATTGGCTCTTACGAAGCGAACTGCCCGGCCAGCACGGTGACAAACAATAGGGGAACTCCCTGGTGGAACCCACGACTGCAGGGTCTTAGGGTCAAGGCTCGAAGGGCTTGGAACAAGGCGAGGAACACGGGCCGATCCTCTGACTGGGATCTTTACAAGAGATCCCAGAAGGAGTACAGAGACTCTGTGGTGGAGGCGAAGAGGAAGAGCTGGAGGGACTTCTGCGAGTCGGTGGAGGGCATGCCAGCCATCACCAGGCTTTGCAGATTTCTATTCAAGAACCCGGAGGCAGCGTTGGAAGCGGTCCGAATGTCGGACGACACCATGGTATCTGGAGAGAAATGCCTGGTGCATCTTCTGGAGACTAGTTTTCCTGGTTTCCGGAGGGATGCGGATAGGTGCGGAGAGGCTGACATGGGCCCCTTCAGGGCACGTGCCAGCGATTGAAACTAGCGGCCGAAATTGTGAGGCCAACTAGGGTCAGATGGGCGATTGGCTCTTTCTGACCTTTTAAGTTGGCGGGGCCCGATCAGGTGTTCCCGGCTCTCCTTCAGAGAGGGCTGGAGCAGGTTATCGGGTCCCTTACAAAGGTGCTGAGAGCATGTCTGGTCCTCGGGTATACCTCCCAAGCGTGGAGGGAGGCGAGAGTCGTCTTCATCCCCAAGGTGGGGCGAGCGGAGTATGTCACGGCGAAGGACTTCAGACCGATCGGCTTGACCTCGGTCCTTCTTAAGACATTGGAAAAGCTGGTCGATGTTTATATTAGGGATTGTGTGCTGGCTCGGTATTCGTTGCATGCAGAGCAGCACGCCTACCGGGCTGGCC
>NW_017297725.1:29056-29952 GCF_001594075.2 Trachymyrmex cornetzi | reverse complement strand
TGTGCTGAGGCGGCAAGGCGGGGCGTTCCGGTGAAACTGGTGAAGTGGATCCAAGGAATGCTTGGACGTCAAGTGACGACATCACTAGGAACGATGAGTGTTGAAGGATGGGTGGGGAGGGGTTGCCCCCAAGGGGAGTCCACTCCTATGGTGCTTGGTAGCGGACAGGCTGCTTGAAGAGCTTAATGATAAGGGCTTCAGGCTATCGGATATGCTGATGATTTGGCGGTCCTGATAGGAGGCCCTTTCCTGGAAACGCTCCTTGAGCTCACACAAGGGGCTCTGGGGGTAGTGGAAGAATGGTGTAAGAGGACGAGTCTATCGGTTAATCCGAATAAGACAAGTCTGGTAATCTTCACCCACAAATACAAAATGGGCTCCGTAAAGGGGCCTGTTTTAGAAGGGGTCAGACTGACTCCTGAGACGTCAGTCAAGTATCTAGGAGTTCAAGTATCTTGGATAAAAGACTGAATTGGAAGTTGCACCTAGAGGCGGTGTGTAGGAAGGCTTGCACATATTTCTGGATGTGCAGAAGAACCTTTGGGCAAACCTGGGGACTTCAGACGGTCAGGGTGCTTTGGCTATACACGGCTGTGCTCCGGCCTAGACTGCTTTATGCTGCTGTGGTATGGTGGCCAAGAACACAGCTAGCAGAGGCTCGGGCAATGCTGGAACGCGTCAGGGCTCTTATTTTAAGAGGGGCTCTGGGAGCAATGAGAGCAACGCCGGTGGCAGCAATGGGAGTGCTGCTCGGCATCGAACCATTCCACCTTGCGATAGTGGCGGCAGCAGCGGCCACGGCGTATAGGTTGAAGTGTGTAGGCAAGTGGACGATCGGGGTCACACCCGGCTACCATGGGATATCCAAATGGAAACCGTGTTGGATATGAGGCAGG
>NW_017297725.1:27722-28176 GCF_001594075.2 Trachymyrmex cornetzi | reverse complement strand
CACACACACACAACCATACAAAATAATTAAATTAATTTCATATTTTACAATTTTTATAACTGGCTTTGAATAAAAATTTATTAATTATTTGATAAACTTACTTGTGAAAACTTCGAGATTGCTCAAACGGAATAGGTTGTTTTTTACAAACAATACATGTTCTTGTCATTTTTACTTTTTTCACAATACTTTTCTCTTGGAAATAATCTTTGTTGCTTACGCTATGACAGCAAAGAGGTTATATGACTTCTTTGTCAGAGGCGAAACTTCCCCTCTTCGATGCCTTCCCACTCAGCTTTCAAAGTTCGATGCGCGCGCAGCATTAGACAAAGATAAAGATGGCCATCCCATATTCTTTCTTTTTCCAATGTCTAACATTTCCCACTTACAGAGACTCCTATGGCTCCCCTACTCTATGGATATAATCTCTTTGGTCCCGGGGCACGCGGGAATC
>NW_017297725.1:20836-27427 GCF_001594075.2 Trachymyrmex cornetzi | reverse complement strand
CAGGTATGTCAACTTCAGGTCAGGAATCTCCTTCGCTTCTGGAGGAAGACTGGTTTGAGCTGACCTGGGGTTAGTACGGCTGGGAAGATACAATGGACTTGGTCTGCGTGTCGTTGGTGGGCCCAATTAGGGGCTGCCTCCCAGGATACTATTATTATTATTATATTAATATTTAATTTATATTTAATTCATATAATTTATATTTAATTCATTTAATTTATATTAATATTTAAATCACATTTATTTTGCATTTATTTCACATTTATTATAGTCTTTTGTAACATACATGCACACGTAACTTAAATATATTCTTTTCATGTTCTTTTAATATTTATTTTAGATTTAATTCACATTTATTTTACATTTATCACTAGTACATATTTTTCTCATATATGTCGTACACGAATAGTAACAAGACGCCGATACGTAATATAAATACACGACAAATTTTTTTCAAGTTTATTATATTTTCAAGTTTATTATGTTTTCATATTTACGTATTACATGTTTTATTTCTATAAATGAAAATAAAAATATATGTTCGTTTATATACGAAAAAAATGATTAATATTACACATAATACAAAAATTGATTAAACGTATCTCCGATTAACATTTCTTTTTCAGATTTTATACTCGATCGATTTTGAAAGTACGGTGGAAGGTTCGACTTGAATAATCGTCATAATTTCCAAACTTTTTGTGAATTTTGGGTAAAAAGCGAGTGTAAAAATAATAAAACCTTTTTTTAAATTCTTTAAGACACGAGCAATCTTTTGAGGTCCCACTCGATTGCAAAAAGTAAATACAAATATTGGACTAGGATCAACTTAACGTGATCTTTTATAAGCGTGCAAGTTTTTAAACAACTTGAATATAAAATACAGCAGAATGTACATATCTTCGACTTGTGATCCGCAAAGCACAAGTTTAAATTTTGAGATAATTCATAATATACTTCATAACATTACTTCATAATATGAATTTTTAATATTATATGAATGATTTCTTACAATGATTTTTTTACATTAAACACATGTTTTTTGGTGACATAGCGCTATACCAATTAGTAATTACCAATGTCACGAAAAAAACATGTACTTAAAATGTCAAAAAATCCATTTTTAGAAATCATTCATATAATATCAAAAAATCATGTTATGAAGGGTTAAAAATACGTTTTTTTAATATAAAATGAACATTTTTTAAATGTAAAATAAACGGATTTTAAATGTTAAAAAAATGTTTTTAAAATGTTTTTTAAATGTAAAAAGAACATTTTTTTAATGAATAAAAAAGGATCTAGCCCATTAATTAAATTAATTTTTTAAATGTTTTTAAAACGTTTTTTGCAATGAAAAAAAAAACGTTTAAAACATTTTTGAAACATTTTTTGCTGATTGGGATGTTACAAAAGACTATAATAAATGTGAAATAAATGTAAAATAAATGTGAATTAAATATAAAATAAATATCTGGAGATACTGGTAGTGTCTCAGCGCTAAACTGCGCGAAGTGACACTGCCGTGCCTCCTTTACGCGAACCGACGAGTTGCGGCAGATCGAGATTATCGGATCTCAATAACGACTGAACCGATAGCCACCAGCCACCACACGGATTGTATGATAAAAGTGCTTTTATTTTTTTTCTACGTGCCCTACGAGCGGAAATATAGCGACGCAAAGTTCCGAACTGCTACTTTGCAGATCATCAGATTCAGATACGTCGTTATTATTTTGGTTATTGTCGTCGTCGACCAGGAGAAAATGTCTATCTCGTTTTTTCGACTCTAAAGGGCTTTTGACTTAACATAGCGATGGCAGCATTGCACATTCGAATGTGATCAACCACACATGACGGCTGTGATAATCAACGATGGCAACATTGTCACATATACGATGTGACGTGCACGCGGCACATTATAATTATAATTAATTGAAATTAAAATGAAAAATTTAATTAATAAAATGAAATTAAAATAAAATATTAATTATAATTTTAAAAAAAGAAATATCGAGATTGTCGTTGAAGATCTAGGTATTTACCGCGTCGAGGAAGAGAGTGTATAGATATTCAGGAATTAAGCGTCTAGGTGTTCGCCGTCGAGGAATTAAGCGTCTAGATGTTTGTCGTCGAGAAAGTGGGTGTCTAGGTCGAAGAAATGGGTGTCCAGGTGATCGCCATCGAGGAAGTGGGTGTCTAGGTGTTCGCAGTCGAGGAAATGGGTGTCAAGGTGTTCGCCGTCGAGGAAGTTGGTGTCTAGGTGTTCGCCATTGAGGAAATGAGTGTCTAGGCGATCGCCGTCGAGGAAGTGAGTGTCTAGGTGTTGTCTACATGTTTGCCGTCGAGGAAGTTGGTGTCTAGGTGTTTGCCATCGAGGAAATGAGTGTCTAGGTGTTCGCCGTCGAAGAAGTGGATGTCTAGGTGTACGCCGTCGAGGAAGTGGACGTCTAGGTGTTCGCCGACGAAGAAGTGAGCGTCTAGGTGTTGTCTACATGTTCGCCGTCGAGGAAGTTGGTGTCTAGGTGTTCGCCATCGAGGAAACGAGTGTCTAGGTGTTCGCCGTCGAGAAAGTGGGTGTCTAGGTGTTCGCCGACGAGGAAGTGAGTGTCTAGTTGTTCGCCGTCGAGGAAATGGGTGCCTAGGTGTTCGCCGTCGGGGAAGTGGACGTCTAGGTGTTGTCTACATGTTCGCCGTCGAGGAAGTTGGTGCCTAGGTGTTCGCCGTCGAGGAAATGAGTGTCTAGGTGTTGTTTACATGTTCGCCGTCGAGGAAGTTGGTGTCTAGGTGTTCGCCATCGAGGAAATGAGTGTCTAGGTATTCGCCGTCGAGGAAATGGGTGTCTAGGTGTTCGCCGTCGAGGAAGTTGGTGCCTAGGTGTTCGCCGTCGAGGAAATGAGTGTCTAGGTGTTGTTTACATGTTCGCCGTCGAGGAAGTTGGTGTCTAGGTGTTCGCCATCGAGGAAATGAGTGTCTAGGTATTCGCCGTCGAGGAAATGGGTGTCTAGGTGTTCGCCGTCGAGGAAGTGGGTATCTAGGTGTTCGCCTTTGAGGAAGTGGGTATTTTAGGTGTTGTCTACATGTTCGCCATCGAGGAAGTGGGTGTCTAGGTGTCCGCCGTCGAGGAAATGGGTGTCGAAGTGTTCGCCTTCGAAGAAATGGGTGTTCTAGGTGTTGTCTACATTCGCCATCGAGGAAATGGGTGTCTAGTTGTACGCCGTCTAGGAAGTTGGTGTCCAGGTGTTCGCCGTCGAGGAAGTTGGTGTCTAGGTGTTCGCCGTCGAGGAAATGAGTGTCTAGGTGTTCGCCGTCGAGGAAATGAGTGTCTAGGTGTTCGCCGTCGAGGAATTCGCCGTCGAGGAAATGGGTGTCTAGGTGTTCGCCGTCGAGGAAGTGGATGTTGCCGTTGAAGATTAAGTGTCTAGGTGTTCGTCGTCGAGGAAGTGGATGTCTAGGTGTTTGTAATCGAGGAACTGAGTGTCTAGTTGTTCGCCGCCGAGGAAGTGTCTAGGTATTGTCTGCATTCGCCGTCGAGAAAGTGGGTGTCTAGGTGTTCGAGGAAATGAGTGTCTAGGATTTCGTTTGCCGTCGGAGAAATGAGTGTCTTGATCAATGCCATCAGTCGGCGGTCTAGGACGATTGGTGTAGAGCATCTTAATTCGACGCGTTTTTGCATGAAACGGAAGAATTTGGCAGAAAAAAAGTGTCGCTCTGCCTCGTGAATCGAGATATTAAGCGTTAAAGTTGACAACTATTGGTTTTCTCGAAAAGTACTATTTTATCAAATGTTAACTTTCTTCTATACAGGATTGTACTGTAAATAAAATGTACTTGTATTATTAGTTGAACACATTATTAGTTGAACAGCATAAAATTTCAAGCATAAAATTATTCTTTTCAGATCCTGGTTAGAAGCCGTAAATAA
This sequence comes from Trachymyrmex cornetzi, assembly GCF_001594075.2. NCBI lineage: Eukaryota > Metazoa > Arthropoda > Insecta > Hymenoptera > Formicidae > Trachymyrmex > Trachymyrmex cornetzi. The sequence goes on along the minus strand of NW_017297725.1, from coordinate 23,502 downwards.
TGAGAAATGGAGTAGAGGCCCTTGTTCCTCTTAGGCCGGTTGCACCAACGTTACTTTGATTTTAAGCGAAACTTAAAACTCTCTCGATCTTATTTTAAAATCGAAAAGTGACAAGGACAAAGAGAGTTTTAAGCCTCGCTTAAAATTAAAGTAACGTTGGTGCAACCGGGCCTTAGATTACAAACAAGTTAGAGGAATAAAAAGATCTTATCAAATGGTAGCTGATATTATTTTAACTAACCCTTTGAAGCATACATTTTTCTTTACACGGAAAACATCCGAAATTTGTTACTCGGGGTTTTTTGGGGTCGCTGATTACGAATCTGAACTCAGATTTCGAAAATTCAAAATGGCGGTTTCAAGATGGCAGACCAGATGGATTTACAAACCTCTATGCAAAAAACTTATAAAAATGATAAAAAATATATATAAAAATACAAAAAAAAATTTTTAAATATTAAGAAAAAAAAAATTAGAAAATGGAGACAACAACCGCCACATCCACGCTCGTGTCTCTGGATTCGACTGAGAGCGGTTTATTTTTGGAATACATTAGAGATTATATTTATTCGCCATATTCAAATATAAAAATCTGTGACCAAATTCGTGATTCGCGACCCCAGAAATCCCCGACTACCTCGTAATTTCACTTCTAAAAATTAATTTTTTAAAATTCGGTCCGTAATTTTGGATCCATCAATTGAAATTTTGAAAATCTGAGTTCAGATTCGCAATCAGCGACCCCGAAAACCCCCATGTACCCAATTTCGTCATGTTTGAGTGACGTTTTCGTCCCAGCATACATTTTTTGTAAAAAAACCCATCATTTTTACATTTTGTTTATTATTTTAAACAATATAACATAATAAATAATAATAAATATTGATTTATTTATACTTCCTAACATGTTCTCGAAATAAGGAAGCAAAAAACTGCAGCAAAATTAATTAATAATTATCTGAAATATGTAAAAAATAAATTACAAAAAGGTGTCCATCTGGATGGACACCATGCTTCAAAGGGTTAAGAGCACATAGAGGTATAGTAGTATACAAAAAATAGCCGAATATCGTGAGATAATGATAATCGTGAAATAAATGTTAATCGTTCAGTGTCGGATCACGAATTTGGAAAGTCGTACAACAGCAAAACGTTGAACCAGAGCTATACAAAAAAGGTATAATTTATCTATTCTAAGCAATATTTGCATATATTCAGCAAAGAAAATTTATGCACAACGTATACAAAATATAGAAGACCATCGTCTTGATATGACATCAAAAACTGGCGCCAAGTTAAATTCTACTATGAAAATAAAAAGTAAAACCCAAGTATTTTATAAATTCTATCAAGTTAAATTTTATTATTATAAGACGATGGGGGTGGTGGTGAGATTTTTTAATTGAGTAATAGTAACTTTAATCGTATACAAATTTACCTTTTTAAAAAAAAGTAAAAAAAGCGCTAAGCGTGCGTGCTTCTCGTGTGGAAACCACCATTTGGGTCGGTTTCATCAACGTCATTACTTATAGTAATCGGCCGTGGAACTGATGACTAATTGCGTTTGCTGTTTGATGAAATTCTTTGTATATGATACATTCCAACTCAAGTTATAATGGCTTTATTAAAAAATTATTACATAAAAGTTATATCACAAAATATATGTATCATCTGTATAAAAGATTTGATATCAACAATTGTGACGCCAAGTTAAATTCATATTACTGTAATAACTATTAATGATATGTATCATTCCTATAAAAGATTTGATATCAAGAATTGGCGCCAAGTTAAATTTCAAAAACAAAGTTTTTAATAGCCCAGTCAGTTGAGATAAAGTCGACGAGTCCTATTTTCAATAATATCTAAAAATGAATTTCGTAAAAATAGCATCTTACATAATAATAATTATATAATTTGCTGGAGGAATAAAATATTACTTAATTACGTTTACTGTTTGATGAAATTCTTTGTATTTGATACATTCCAACCCAAGTTATAATGGCTTTATTGCCCTTCAAAAATTATTACATAAAAATCATTATATCACAAAATTTACTAAATCTGATGATATATGTATCATCTGTATAAAAGACTATTTAACCGTATATAAACTTACCTTTTTAAAAAAAGGTAAAGAAAGCGCTAAGCGTGTGTGCTTCTCGTAAAGAATCACCATTTGAGCCAGTTTCACCAATTACTTAGTCGGCCGTGAAACTGATGACTAATCACGTTTGCTGTTTAGTAGAACTAATGATATCATTCGTATAAAAGATTTGATAACAACAACTGGCGCCAAGTTAAATTTTACCATATTATTCCTCCTAAAGAAAAAATAATAGTAACTTTAATATTTTTCTTAATTTATTTAACTCTAATAATATGTATTATTCGTATAAAAGATTCGATATCAACAAAATTGGCACCAAGCTAAATTCATCAAAATTTTATGTATTATTCGTAAAAAAGATGTGATATCAACAATTGGCGCCAAGTTAAATTCCATGTAATTCGAATACCAAATTAAATAAATAATATTAACTTTAATGACATGTATCATTCCTATAAAAGATTTGATATCAAGAACTGGCGCCAAGTTAAATCCCACTTCTTTATACCATGCCAAATTAAATAAATAATGAATATTAATCTAATGGTATGTATTA
>NW_017297725.1:20008-20681 GCF_001594075.2 Trachymyrmex cornetzi | reverse complement strand
TTATTGAAGAATCTTCCTATTCCAATCCAAATGGTTTAAATTCCTCTGAAATGAAATTATTATATCACAATTCATTCAAAGACATTTCCTTTTTCCAACTAAAGTAGTGGTTATTTAACTCTCCTTCAAAGCATTATACAAAACATTATCATAAAATTGCGTTACCGTGTTCAATTTAAGTGTTACCATAAAAAATTAAAGTATCAACCGTATAAAATAAAAAATTTAATTTAAATAGAAAAATTTTTCATGTAAAAACACTTGGCGCTGCCAGATCTCGATGTATAATAATAACATGGTAGTATAGTAGTAAAGCATGAATGTAAATAAGAAAGATAAACATATAATACTTAGAAAAATAATATAAATAAAAAGCTTATTAATAAAAAAAGTCAGAATCATATTAAAAAATATAAATATTTCGAAAAATAAGAAAAATAAAAACCATCCCCAATGAGAGTTAAAATATCTAGCATGTGTATATACGATTGAGTTATAGAGTCGGGTAAATTATGATGTTCGTTGTGAATGCTATTAAGTTTAAGTCAAAGAAAAATAAATTTAGATTTATAAGACATGCATTATGAAAGAAAATTTGTTATTACTTTTATTATTACTTTTAAATTATATTACAATTATATTACAATAATTATTATTACTTTTAAATTATATA
>NW_017297725.1:9750-19918 GCF_001594075.2 Trachymyrmex cornetzi | reverse complement strand
AATGAATTGTGATATAATAATTTTATTTAAGAGGAATTTAAACCATTTGGATTGGAATAGGAAGATTATTCAATAAATATACGTATACTTAAGTTTTATTGGATAAAAATTAAAGATAGTACCATTTGGATTAAGTAAATAATAAAGATAGTATCACTTAAGTTTTACTTTTCATTTTGATAGTAGAATTTAACTTGGCGCCACAGTTGTTGATATCAAATCGTTCGTACAAATAATACATACCATTAGATTAATATTCATTATTTATTTAATTTGGCATGGTATAAAGGAGTGGGATTTAACTTGGCGCCAGTTCTTGATATCAAATCTTTTATAGGAATGATACATATCATTAAAGTTAATATTATTTATTTAATTCGAATTACATGGAATTTAACTTGGCGCCAATTGTTGATATCAAATCTTTTTTACGAATAATACATAAAATATTGATAAAATTTTGATGAATTTAGCTTGTCGCCAATTTTGTTGATATCGAATCTTTTATACGAATGATACATATCAATAGAGTTAAATAAATTAAAGAAAAAAATTAAAGTTACTATTATTTTTTCTTTAGGAGGAATAAGTAGCAAAGCAAGGTACGTCGGCGCTGGTTAATGTCAACCCGTTCGGCAAGGGGATGCTGGTTATTGTCAACTCCCCTACTCTTCAAAAAATTCTGCGCGCGCACTTTTCATGTGTAAAACGTTGACATTATCTAGTATGGAAAATAACCTAAAATATGTAATTATTTACAATCGGTACTCTGAGTAAATTTTCTTATTCTTTTATTATTACAATCAGAATAATTAACAAGAAATTACAGAAAATAATATTTTAAAATTTACAATAAAAGTTTATCGTAGTTCTGATATGTAGATGAAAAAGAAAACAGAGAAATATGGCAGAAAATTCTAAAAATAAGTTAAGTACACATTGCTTATTAATTGAACATTAATGATTATGATATAAATTATAATTTATATATTTTTAAACATGGTAAATATATATTGTTTTAGGAAAAGAAAAGAAGTTTAACGATACAAGAAAGGTGTAATATTTTGGAGAGATTAGAAGCAGGTGAACCTCCTAGTAAATTGGCCAGAGAGATTAATGTTAACAATCAACTATTTCAAAAATAAAAACTCGCAGGGAACACATTTTGAGAGCAAAACAAGTTTTAGATAATTGTGAGGATGACATTGAAAGAAAAAGATATAGGGCTACAGAAGAAAAGTTAATTGAAACCAGACTTTATACATGGTTTATTCAACGTCGTACAATAGGATTGCCTGTAACTGGTCCCATTCTTCAAAAACAGACTATAATCTTTAATGAACGGCTTCAAGCTCAAGAAAATTTCAAGGCCAGTGACGGATGGTTGCAATATTTTAAAAAGCGACATGGCATCAGGTATTTATCTATACAGGGTGAGAAGTTATTAGCTAATCCAATAGCAAGTGCAGAATTTAGAGAAAAGTAGGCTAACATAATAGCTACAACAGGGATTCCTTTAGATCAAATTTATAACTGCGACGAAACGGGTCTTTACTGGAAAATGATGCCGAACAAGACTTTTGTTGCAAGACATGAAAAAATGGCCGACGGTAGAAAAAACCAAAAAACAGGGTTACAGTGATGATGTGCACAAATGTAACAGGAACACACAAAATAAAATTATTTATTATTGGTAAATCACAAAATCCTCGCTGTTTTAGAAATATCGACTGTTTACCTGTAGCTTATGCACATCAAAACAGCTCATGGATGGATCGAAACTTGATGATGACATGGTTCAAAATGGTATTTGTACCTGAAGTCCGAAATAAACATAATCTAGATAATAATCCTAATAAAAAATATTTTTAATCATGGATAATGCATCTTGCCATCCATCAAAAGAAGTGTTCAATAGTATCTGTACTTTTTGTACTATTATATTTTTACCACCTAATGTAACATCCCTTATACCTTTAGATCAGGGGATTATTGAAAAATTTAAAACGTATTACCGGAACAAATTGCTTATAAAAATTCTAATAGAGAACAATATTCAAGCAAATGAAAATTATTTGAACTCATTAAATCTGTTAGACTGTGTGAAATTCTGCTCACTTGCTTGGGCTGAAGTAAACTCCACTGATATAAGAAATTGTTGGAAAAAATTAATTCCTTTTGAGGATGTGCCTACACAAATTGAATCTGTCGATGTTAATGATATTCACTCTTTAATCATCCAAATTCCGGAGTTAAGAACATTGACCCTGCTAGATACGACAAACTGGCTTCAAGTAGATAATGACGACGTTGGATGGCAAATTCTGTCGGATGATAACATTTTATTCGATGAGGAGGATATTAATACCGTAGAAGAAATGAATGACATAGTAGTTGATGATGATTTGGATTTAGATATTAGCAACGTTGAGAATATGACGAGTAGCTGTACTGCAATTGAGGCATTTCGCGGAATGAAAGAGTATATTAAATGGTACCGAATATATGGTGACAATGATAAAACAACATTGCTGACCTTACTGAAATGTGAGCAGCTAGCTGCACTTAATGTTATTAACAAAACCCAGCAGAGTTAAAATATATATTATTGTATTTTTTTTGTTGCTACAGATGACTATTATTTTTGTTATTAATATCATAAAAATCTATTATTCATATGCTCATTAAGAGCTTTGTTTATATTAATTATTTAATTGTTTATTGTTTTCCTGCAATTAATAATTATAATTAAAGTTATTTTTTATTATTACAAGGCTGTAGTAAGCATAACTTATAATATTAATGTATTCTTTATTATTACAAGTCATAAATTTCTAATATTACGCCAAGGTCCAGTTTCACAATTCACGATTAACCGAGGTTTAACTTATTCCTTATCTCTTTTTAATTCTAGAACTAGAAAAAGCCAATGAATAAGCTGAATGAATCTCGGTTAAGAGTTAACCATGAGTTGTGAAATTGGGCGAAATTTAAGAGTTACAAACACACAAAAAGAATGATTAAAATATAAAACAGAAAATAATTGAATAAGAAATATTATTTTCGGTAAAAATCTGTTTTTACTTATAATTAAATAAGTGTTTCGATAAAAATATATTTATAATTGAATAACAAGTATTTTCAGTAAAAATGTATGTTGTTATTTATGACTCCATATACATAAATCCATGTCGTTTAATTTTTTAATTTTTAAAATTAAATTTAATTACTTATAATTCTTAAAATAAATTTTATTGTGTGCACAAAATTTTGTTTTTGCAGTAGTTATAAATTCAATTTTTTAATTCTTCTAATCAGAAATATATTAATATATTATATTATCATCTTTTGTTTGTCAATTTATTTCTACATATAATGATGTTTATTTTTCAATAGAATTGAGTGAGAAAAATGTCAGCGAGGTCATATACACATTTTTAATCACTTTGTATGATCGATTATAGCCATCAAATGTATTTTTATGGTGGAACGTCGGCTATAGTCAACAACTACTCAGCCGTTCCATAATATGTTCATACATACTTCGCCCATAAGATAACATTTCACTGTTGATGCCTTTGACGAGTCCGATAAGAGGTTATGTACCGAAGAGGTTAAAAGGCGCGCCACGAACTCCATTTGCTATTGGTCGACTAAAATCAGAAGTAGGAGACGAATAATTGACAATAACAAGCGAAACTGGTTGACAATAATGAGCGGTTGCCATTAACAACATTGACAGTAACTAGCGCCGACTGTATAGTGTCGTCCGTATCCACGTCAAATTTTTTATTACCCAACATCGTGCCGTTTTCATCGAAATAAACACCGTAGATCAGCCAATAAGCGAGCTGCTAAACCTCCCACCACCTCTCGCAGTTTTCCTCCCCGGCCCCCGTCCCCACGAGTGCATGTGTGTGTGAGCTCGTGACGTCACGACGCGAGGAGCGACGTGAAGAAGGTCCTGCGAGCTCGAGAGCGGAAGGGCGATTGAGGGAGTTCGTGCGTTTTTTCGCACCAACGCCCGTTCGCTCCCCCCCTTCGACCCCCTCGCTGACGAAGTATCTAGAACCCCCTGTGCCGTATGCTCGATCTCGCTCGCACCAACGCTCGCGTCGATGAATTGGATCGAGCGTGATCGAAGATTTTTTTCAAGGACACGCCGCGACATGTCACGACACGTTTCGCGGGTGACGTCATCGATGCGTTCGATTGTACCACACACACTTTTACTGTCGTGTTTTGTTAAAGTGTTAGTTTAATAAAAAGATATATTTAAAATAAGAATGATTTCCTTTTACACTGTTTTTTTCTGTTGGGATACCACATCCTTATTAGATGCGTCTTTTTCATACAATGATATTATAATTGTCATAAGGGTATCTGGTAGATACCATATCCTTAAGGATATGATAAGAATCTATTGTCCCTTCGTTATCTTTCATAACAGTACCTCAATTTCTCATGCGCAGTTTTGTCTCTTATAAGGATATCTATTTTTATGCAGTTTTGTGTCCTCGATAGAAACCACATTCGTTAACACGTTCGATGGGGACAATGGCATATAAATATGGGTGAGGCTTTTTTTCATCATACATATTTTTTCGTGATTGTTTGAACACATTTTTTATGTACTACGATGGAGTCGCAAAGTAAAGAACTTTCGACGAAGTCCACTGAGAATTCGTTAAAACAACTATTAGATGAGGAGGAAGACGTGTTCGATGAAACGGGTATGGGTTCTATAATCGATTTAATATATCAGACGTGGATTACGAATACGTTTGTCAAAAATTTGCGAATGATGATTGGATGCATACAAACGTATATGATGAAGCAGCGAAAAATAGATCCGAATACGATATATATGAGGGAGGCGAAGACAATGAAAGACGTATTAATGTCATTTTTGTAATCGTTGAAGACGAGAGGTTTGCTGAATTCTATGTATTCTATAGAAGAGTTGAATCGTTTCTTTTCTACCTCCGAGAGCAAAGTGTTGCAACATTTGTTTATGGAAGATTTCATGACGAAAAATACATTCTTCGAATGGTTGCACGATCTGAAGGAGTATGTTAGATATCACATGGCGACACTTAGCGATGCATCGAATATCGAGACACTTAGCGATGCACCGAATATCGATTGTGAGATTTTTACATCATCAGCAGAAGTGAAATCTGGAGATATGAACTCGCTTTTTGCTTCAACCTCGAAACAGCAAATCGATGGAATATCCCAATATATTACAAAATTGGAAAATGGTCATCTGTACATCGTAGGAACTCCAGAAGGACAAACTGGACATCAGTTGATTAGTCTAGATGTGTATGATATTCACGATATTAAAAATAAGGAAAAAATCAATGGTGGAAATATGCAAAATTGAGAACACAATTTTTGACATCTTCCCCCAAAGATCGTAAGCAGCAAATGGTGAATCAGCTTTTGGATTGTGTAGCTGACGATTTGAGGAAAGTACCATCGGTAACGAAGGAAAGAAAATATGTTTATTAAAAAATATATATATGAGAGAGGGACAATCGTTCCACATATGATAATCACATGTTATATTCTTATCATATATTCTATTTATATCTTATTTCACTTTTTTACTTGCGATTGTTCCGAGAGAGAGCGAGATACACATCCTGAGTGAGACATGATAAAAGAGACGCACCTTTACCTCATTAGTTTGATGTAATCGTTTGTGGTGATATGTCTCAACGTTCATCGTTATGGTGCCAACATTTGTCGATTTGCAAGGTATATTTCTTGTTTATTTTACAAATATGTTTAGTATTTGTTCAATCATTGTGTATGTTTTTTTCGTTAAGGATTTCTCGTGGATAAGCGATTTGTTGTCAAGGAGGTAGCAGTTTTAAAGAATGGGAGCAAATTGACATGCTACATTTTTACATGCCCGATGCCATGGCGTTTTCTGATGAAACCTGATCAATCGCACGCCTCATGGGTGATGACACATCATCACGGATTGCGGTGGAATGATGGGATGGTACCATATCGTACGGCGCAGCGTTTGATTTCAGAAGCTATTGGTAGAGAAAATGGGGCAATTGTATATGTGAAGGGATTTGAAAAACGGGGGTGGATACTAGACATTTTGAACAATGATGATGTTATAGTGGAAACGATCGATGTGCATTACGGTGAGATTGAATCGCTTAAAACTTTAGACGCTACCAATACGTATCGGTGTGGAAGACACAGTAAATGCTGCGCGTTACAGAATGTGTTAAAACTATTTAATCAGTGGACGCGATTTCAAAGCAAGTAATACTATACCTTTATACCTTTATTTTATATATATAAGTAAGTAATATCTTTATATCTTTATTTTATATATATAAGCAAGTAATACCTTTATATCTTTATTTTATATAGTCGATGTATGTGCTTATTTAGCGTGCATTTTATTAAAATTAAAAGAAAAATTTGAATCGATAGATTTCTTTTTCGTTACACATATCCTGAGTGTATGTATGTGTGAAGATACCACATCCTTTGAATATGATAAGATGCGTCATGGTTGTCTATTTTTTTATATACATCCTTTATTTATGTATTAGATAAGATGGGGGGGTTGTGGTTTTTGATGTTTCCGACGATGGAATGATATATAACTGCGTACGGGGTAAAGTTCTTTTCATATTGAGTTTTGGAATGCTTAATATGTCAAGCGATAACAGTTCACACGAAAATACGAACAACGATAACAGTTCGAACGAGAGTATGGACAACGATCTGTATTGTTACGAGCGTCTGTTACCGAGTTCTACGTTGGTTACATCTTGTATAAAGGAGAAGAGGTGTTGGAATTTAGCTACACATCATTTACGGAGAGAAATTGGAAATCACTGTTCGCGAGAGATTTTATGGACGAAAAGCGCGGTAGTTCTTGTTGACGATCGCACAAGAAGGTATGAGAACGCAGCTGTGAAAGATGTGCGAAAAATCAGTGATATTAGAAGGATTTCTGAAAAAATTAAATTCGATATACCTACAGATAGTTGTGGTGAAACGCTCTGGTTCACGTGTAAGCGAGGGTAGGAATTTTTTTAATATATAGAGATGGATGAAGAGGTGGAGGATCTTTTTAATCGTGCGACGAGCATCGAAACGGTGGACATATATCGGGTATGGGAGCAAAAATGCGACGAGTGTCTCGATTTCTTGCGGGAGACGTGTCGAAACAGTAAACGTCAACGAACATCTACCGGAGTCGTAAATGCATCGCTCGACTAGCACGATTGGAAGGCTTGAGAAATGTTTTACGACAACGTTTTGAACACATGGGCTCTGGTCGTGTCGAATCACAAAAGAGTGGATTTTCATGGTTGGAGATCGAAACAGCTTTTAATAATCGCGTATTGACTGGTGTGGTGTTGAATTCGAGTTACATCGAACCTCGACAGTTTCTTGACGACGTGAGAGATATCATTATCGATCGGATTCGTGATAATCTTCAGAGATATAATTGTTTAAAAGTAAATACGATTTTTAACGGTGAGTTTGTCGCGGATGCTAAGAGATCTGCTAAGAGTATCACTACGAAAAGTTATGAGCTTTTTAACACATCCGATCTACGAGAGTGGTACGATGAACACGTGACGGACGATATTTTAGCAGCACTGGAGGAATTTCAGGAACGTGACAGTGGATGGGCGCTGTCACGTATATCGAATCTGATTGTAAATGTTAACAAGTATAATCCTATGCATGCGGGATGTTGGGTGGAGCTGCCGCGAGAAATTATGCTGAAGAAGGCGGTGATCAACGTGCGTTCGATGGACTATGCGTGTTTCGCCTGGTCGGTGGTCGCCGCTCTGTACCCTGCAGAAAGAAACGTAAATAGAAAATCGTCGTATCCGGATTATACTACCGTGTTGAAGCTTGAGGGTATCGAGTTTCCCGTTACTTTAAAACAAATTACGAAATTTGAATTTTTGAACGATATATCTATCAACGTATTTACCGAGCGAGAGAGAGGTGGAAAAAAAGAGACGATGGTAATGAAATCGTTCCTCTTCGTCTTACCAAAGAGAAGAAAGAGAAACATGTAAACCTGTTGTATCTGCAAGACGCAACGATGAAAACGTCATCGGTCATTTCACATGGATTAAAAATCTGTCACGATTGATAGGTTCGCAATTGAGTAAAAGTACGAAAAAGAAGCATTTGTACGATAGGTAGGTATATTAGTTGTATATAGCGATAAAAAACTGTGTAACGCGTATGACTTGTTACTTTACAGATGTCTACATTATTTTCCTACGAGCGAGCAATTGTCGCTTCACATCGTTGACTGTACTACGACGAACGAATGTGCTATTATTCTTCCAAACGAAAACGATAAATGGTTATCGTTTCGTGGTCATAATAAGAGGGAGCGACTTCTCTTTGTCGTTTATGCTGATTTGGAGTGTATACTGGCGAAGAAGACCACCGATGAAAACATTTCGAGAATCACCTATCAACATCACAAGGTGTTCAGCGTAGGGTATTACGTACGTTGTGTATACGACGAAACTATGTCGATATACAAATCTTATCGCAGCGAGGATTGCGTATCCCCGTATGGAAATTTCCCCATCTTTTCCCAACTTATTGTTGGATTCCGATGAGATTTCCCAAAAAAAGGAAAACTAGAAGGATTCCAATTTGTTTTTCTAACATAGAATCCAGTTTTAATGAATTATTAGAGAAATATAAGAATTTCTGATTAGTTCCTTGTTAGGAAGTTAGACGTTTGCACCCTGATAGTAGATGTCTGGTTATTCAATTCGGATCTCAATTGGGGGTTCCTAGGTCCATGTTTGGCGCTGCAGTCGTCAAGAAAATCGGGGAAAAGTAAGAAACACGCACAGGAATCTTAAATGTAAAGAGGTGCAATATCTAATTTACACTAAATAACAAGATAAAATTTAAAAACAACTATATTTTCCCATATTTACATCGATTTATGCATGTATTAAATCTAAATAATTTTCTTATTAAATACTATTTCGACATTAACGATTATAATGTATAGTGAGAAAGAAAGAAGAAAAGCACGAGAACGGAAAAGAATATATAGACAACTTCAAAAAGAAATACAGCAAGAAATTCAGCAAGCGAATGCAAAGAGTAAGTAAATATATACATATATAATTATATATAATTCATCGATTTAATTACGAGACTGAGCAAATTATGAATATAAAGCTGACTCTACAATGAGTTGATAGTCCTAAATCTTATCGGTAAGATTAATCGGTGAAGTTGGTTAATGTGGGGTCTACAATAGAAGTCGTAGCGGTCGTAAGGTCTTAAGTCGTAGAAAATTAACCAATCACAATCGAATATGAGAAGAATAATCGACTATGATTGATCAATTTTCTACGACTTAAAGACCCTACGACTGCTACGACTTCTATTGTAGACCCCGCATAGCTGTCAATAATTGTACGACGTTAAGACTACCAATTTTCTTAAAACTGACCAAATTTGATTTTATTCCTTCTCATTAGTCGAGCTAATTTATTATATGGCAGTTATATCTGTGTTTTGCTGGGAACAAAGTGAACAAAATTTATTAATGTGAATGAAATATTGGTTCAGTTTTAAAAATGGACAGCAATAATAGTGCTCGATATACTGATCATCAAATTGAAGAGGAGGAAGAAAGAGGAGAATGCTTATATCATAACGATATTGTTATTGAAAATAACTATAAAATATCTACTGACAAGGGAAGTTTCACAACTGTCCGGAACCGATTTGATTCTCCATGAAATATATTGTAAAACACGAAAATCTAAGAAACACGTATTTTTTTATACGGGCCCTAACGCATGTTTAAGGGGTGAAACACCCCTTTGAAAAAAAATGGAATTTTTCTTTCGAGGCGAATATCGTCGGAAGTACAAAAGATAGAAAAAAATTTTTTAAATAAAAGTTGTACGATTTCAAGAATACTTTAAAGTTATACAGAAAAAAAATTTTTTTTTATTTTTTTGTTTAACAAAATACCCCCACCACCCGTAATTTTCTTTAATTTTTAAATTTTTTATTTACCAAATTAAAGATTATTTTTTTACGAATTCAACCATGTGTAATAAAGTTACAATACGATATATCATTTTCGAGAATTAATTATTAACGCTTC
>NW_017297725.1:4663-6999 GCF_001594075.2 Trachymyrmex cornetzi | reverse complement strand
TTAATTCTCGAAAATGATATATCGTATTGTAACTTTATTACACATGGTTGAATTCGTAAAAAAATAATCTTTAATTTGGTAAATAAAAAATTTAAAAATTAAAGAAAATTACGGGTGGTGGGGGTATTTTGTTAAACAAAAAAATAAAAAAAAATTTTTTTTCTTTATAACTTTAATGTATTCTTGAAATCGTACAACTTTTATTTAAAAAATTTTTTTCTATCTTTTGTACTTCCGACGATATTCGCCTCGAAAGAAAAATTCCATTTTTTTTCAAAGGGGTGTTTCACCCCTTAAACATGCGTTAGGGCCCGTATAAAAAAATACGTGTTTCTTAGATTTTCGTGTTTTACAATATATTTCATGGAGAATCAAATCGGTTCCGGACAGTTGTGAAACTTCCCTTGTGAGTCCTTTGATGATGACGTGCCAAAAAATAAAACTACAAAAGATACATTAGAAAATCTTAATTTTGGAAAAGGTTTATGTTTGAGAATTATAATATAAAAAATATTCTATATAGATTTTTGAGTTCTTACACGCAGAAAAATACATACAATAATAATTGCTTATTTTAAATATATTTCAAAAGTATACCTGCAAATCTACAAGCGTCAAATTTATTCAAAATGTATTCCAAATCCTAGTAAGTTTAATACTTCAATCAAGATTCTTAAATTAAAACAAATTTGATTTACTTGTTATATAAAGTCGCTTCTTCGATCAATTTTATAATATTCTTCAAAAGAAAATAAATTTTTATTTTGAGTACATATTGATGAGTTGTTTTAAAATTTGAAAGAAGTATATTTTAAGATTATATTTAACAAAGAAAATATTCTTTGTTAAAGATAACTAAAAGAAAGTAAATTGAGTAATCACTTTTTTTTAGCAACAGAATATTTTTCTGTGTGTACAATAATATTTATGTTAGTTTTTTAAAAATTCGCATTTTTAAAATTGCATTTTATTATTTATAATAATTTTTTAAACAGTTTTGCTTACATGTATAATAATTCAGTTTTTATAGATGATTCGGAAGTAGAAGAAACAGAAGACGAAGTGGCAAAAATTAAAAAATGGGCCTTACAAAATAATATCTCTCAAATAGCATTGCAAGAATTAATGAATATTTTGAGAAATAAACTCCTACCACAATTACCTGTATCTGCAAAATCTTTTATTGGAACAAAATATATTTTTAATATCGAAAATTTTGTAGATCCTGAAGGAGAGCACTATCAATATGTATATTTTGGATTATGTGAGGGACTACTAAGCTGTATTAATACAGCTCTCCATATTGATAAAGTACCATTACAAATAAATATTGATGGCATACCTTTATATAAATCGAGTCGAAACTCGATTAATTCATCACTTGTACACGATCCAAAATCAAATACTGGGATGTTTTCACCGAGCTCACGCTCGCCGAGCTCATGCTCGTCGAGCTCATGCTCGCCGAGCTCATTCTCGCTGAGCTCATGTTCTTCGAGCTCATGCTCGACTTCTTCATCCTCCTCTGAGGTGGAAGTATCCTCAAATCTTTCTACGATTGGGACATCCTCGTCCCTCTCAATATCATTTCCAAAATTATACGGCACTTTAACTTTCATTTTGCCCTCGCAAGACTAGACTGTTCACTATACTATTATACTCGTAAATGAATATACTGGTCAGCTGCTGGTTTTCACTAAGATTATATAGTGAAAGTTATTGCAAAACATTTCCTTTTCTCCTTAAAAGTCTTTTATGTGTTATCATACTATTTTTCTTTAAACGCGATATAAATGTTTTGAAAATATCTAGTGAGAATATCTGAAGTATTACACATTTTTATCGTTCAAATACTGATAGTGATACATGTTTGATATTGCGAGAACATTGAATGTGATATATGTATACATGTGTGAGAATAACTAAAGTAATATAAATTAAAATGTTTTTTATGCTTTAAATAAATCCTAAATCGTAAGGATAAATTTTTATAGTTTATCATTAAGTATCTAATTTGTGGAAGAAAGGTTAGGTTAAAAATTATATTTGTACATATAATTGTTTATTATAATAAAAATAATATACATAGGTTAGCGCTCTCCAAAGACCAAAGCGATTAATTCACATTGAATTATATCATTGTGGTTGAAGGATTCATCATCGTACATTGTTTTCAGTATATTCGCAGGTTCCTTGATAGTGGAAGCGATATCGAAAAGTCGTGATAATTTTTTGTCAACGTTATTGATAATCGAATTTAACGAGGAAATAAGACGATTTACACAATATTCCAGATTAAACATATTGAGCACGGTGTTTTTTGACATGGATAGGCG
>NW_017297725.1:2035-3234 GCF_001594075.2 Trachymyrmex cornetzi | reverse complement strand
TTATTTAAATAACCATATTTTTGCAGATATAGAATTATTTCTGTATTTATATCTTGAGGAGAATTCATCGTTGTAATCGTTGCCATTATAGTTTTAATAATGGTAACAAAAATGATGATAAACACAATAGACATTATGGTATAAAATGATGTACACTGCAAGACGAATGAATTACTTCTGCGATCTTACATATGTATTCTCAAACGATACTATTGTACGAGTATCTATTTAAAAAAGAAAGGGAAGATGAAATCATGAGATATAAATAAAGTGTATGTTATATATTTGATAGTATGAGTCATACATATAATTAGAATGTGTTGCAATAACACAGTAGCGTAACATTACAGTAGCGTATAATATTTATTGATTTATTTATATAATAAATTTTTTTAGTTAAAAATAGCAAGTTTCGAATTCATATCGTCATATAATTTCAAAAATAACATTAGGCAATGTATTATATTCTATCACTCAATCATGAATAATAAGACAATAAGCTGTGAAATTCTCAAGAATATTTTCCATACATTCAAATTCTATACGAATGATAGCGCTTTTTTATCAATTCGTTTTGAAGAGAACAATCAATCATGACGAATGGATCGTTTAAAATAAATTCTGTGATAGATAATAGAGTATCATAATTACTGTAACTGTAGTACCGTAGTATGCCTTTTGAAATTTTCTATACATATCATAAGTAAAGTGTAACGTATTTATTGAATTTGAAATTTAAATTCATATCGTCGTAACGATAAAAATCAGAATTTTAAAAGTTTCCGATTAGTGAGGTCACATGTGTCGAATTACGAAACAATTTGTGATACTACGTTTCTTCTTCCAGTTTAAAGCATAAAACTACATATCACGGTTTATCTAACTGTGATAAAGTTTTCTAAATAGTAAGTTTTGAATATATGTATATCATTATATAATTTTACGAATAACATTAGTCAATGGATTATATTCTATCACTCTGTCATGAATAATAAGACAATAAGCTATGGTGTTCGCAGGAATATTTTCTATACATTCAAATTCTATACGAATATCCACGGTAGCGCTTTTTATTAATTCGTTTTGACGAGAACAATCGATCACTACGAATGGACCGTTTAAAATAAATTCCGCGACAGATAACAAAGCATCATAATTACTATAACCGTAGTATGTCTTTTGAAATTTTATATACATAT
>NW_017297725.1:1490-1899 GCF_001594075.2 Trachymyrmex cornetzi | reverse complement strand
CGGTTTGAAGCGCAAAAATTACATATCGCGGTTTCTCTAACTGCGATGTAGTTTTAACAGCCCATGAATGCTTTGTCGTGCTTTGAAGCAGAGGAAATAGATCCCATGATCGAAAATCCATGCTAAGATATCGTCCATTTTCCAACGTTCGCAAAAGTGATAATTTATTAACATCGTTTAACATTACATGTGGCATTTTCCATTGTATCTTTAATAGCGTGATCTTAGGTTCTACTGATTCGTCTGCCAAAACACAATTGTTATCGTTACGCGCACGTATTAATATAAGTTCGTGTCGCGCATTTATTACTATACGTTTGTAATCCTCACAAAATCCTAGGAGTATGTTGAGTGGTACACAAAAGTTGAAATCTTCAGGTGTTGCTATGGGAAGTAAATTAAATTTGTT
>NW_017297725.1:556-993 GCF_001594075.2 Trachymyrmex cornetzi | reverse complement strand
GAAAGTATTTTTTTCTTCGTGCGATTCGTCTACAATGAGCATCTTTTGTTTGTAAGCATATGTATGTATTTTATCGTTTACGCCGTATATGAAGTCGAATCGATATCTCTTCCCCACGAAAATTTATCAACTCTCCGTTCTAATCTACTATACGTATTATTATATCAGTAACGTTTCGCGCGAAGACTGGAAGATAAATGACGTGTGTGGGAGTATTGGAAAATTTATATCCAGGTGGAACGTTCACAGCGAATTTATGTATTGTATGTACTTGTTTATCGTTGTTGTACGCACCTGAAGTAATATTACATTCTATACGAATTATAGTTACATATATTTATAATTTTTACTGATTGGTCAGACGCGTACCATTTTTTCGGTTGTATCACACGAGATTGTGAATAGCCTAATAATGAACCGATGTTATTCGGTTTGTT
>NW_017297725.1:0-409 GCF_001594075.2 Trachymyrmex cornetzi | reverse complement strand
TATCAAACGTGTGAAAAATAGCAGCTCTTAAATATTTGGTTATAGCACTTAATTCGTATGATCCTTCGGGAATCGTGATTGTTTTATCGTCGGTATCGAAGTAGAATTTATTGTTCGAGGAAGTAATATTAGGTATCGCGTTGTACGTTTCGAAATTCGTAAGACCTAATTCGTATTCGCTATTACTTAAATCCAACGCGGGAAAGTAGCTTGCTGTAAGGATGCTGGTTTTTCCAGTTAATGTAAGAGTCATAACGACATGGTTGAAACGACGATAAACGATCAACTGAGATAAGTTTAACAGTTTTTGCATGATATATTATTGAAAAAATTTTTTTCTCCAATTAGTAGGTATAGTAGGCCGGTTCTAACTCGGGAGCTCTGAGGGGGGGTGCGGGGCGCGGGGGAA
>NW_017297724.1:0-1263 GCF_001594075.2 Trachymyrmex cornetzi | reverse complement strand
CAAGAAGTCTGCGGTGCATTGAAGCGACTATTGCCTGGCAGTAATCGGGACGTTGCTGAAAATGAGCCCAAGCCAGTTGCACTCGTTGCAGAAGGTTTTCCCTTCTATGAACAACGTGGGGCGTCTACTCTCGAACCATTTCTCCCCATAAATTTTCAATCCATTCCCAGAATGACGCCGTGACGTGGCCACTAGACATCGACGGTAAAACGTTGTCTG
This sequence comes from Trachymyrmex cornetzi, assembly GCF_001594075.2. Lineage (NCBI taxonomy): Eukaryota > Metazoa > Arthropoda > Insecta > Hymenoptera > Formicidae > Trachymyrmex > Trachymyrmex cornetzi. Next base: position 1,044 of record NW_017297724.1, on the reverse strand, counting down.
CCTCATATCTGGTGTTGTCGGTTCTCCATACGCGATAACGACAGTCTTTGTCAGTGGAAAAATTTTCTCGTCTATCCATATGACTTTCTGCCACTCTTCATCCGTGACATCTAAATAATTCATGGCGAAGTTCACTCGTTGATCCCTATGTCAAGGTGTCAAAAGTTGTTTCTTTGCAACTTTCCCGCATTTTATTCCTAGAGCATGGTATGAGGACCATCCGGAAATCATAAGGTTAAATTGGCCTCCGAGGTCTCCGGACCTCAACGTAATTGAAAATTTATAGGGAAAAATGGTTCAAGAGTGGACGCCCCATGTTGTTCACAGAAGGGAAGACCTCCTGCAACGAGTGCAACTAGCTTGGGCTGATCTTCAGCAATGTCCTGATTATTGCCAGACAATAGTCGCTTCAATGCACCGCAGACTTCTTGCCGTATTAGCCGCCGATGGACATGCTATAAATTACTGAGAGGTAATGTCACCATATTGATAAAAGAAGTATTTCAAGGCCCCGCAGACTTCTTGCCGTATTAGCCGCCGATGGACACGCTATAAATTACTGAGAGGTAATGTCATCATATTGATAAAAGAAGTATTATTTGAAATTATATTATATATAAAGAGAGAAAAACTTGATATTTTTTCTTAAATAGCATGTGCGGTATTTTTTTAAAACAAGACCTCTGTTTTATGCTAAAGCAACATGTATTTGCGTACTTTCATGATTTTCGTTCTCTCCACAGGCTCGGCATTCCTGGTACGCAAGGATTACGTACATAAATAATGAGCGGAGATCTTTCGGTTTTGACCACAGACATCTATATAATACGTAGACTGCTAGGCTCGACTCCCAAAGCATCGAGTTCAATCTTTTTTAATATCTATTTAGTTCTAAATATGTTATATGTTATATGTGTTATATGTTATGTTTTATATTTTATATGTTATATGTGTTATATGTTATATGTTATATTTTATATGTATATGTTTTATGTTTAATTAAAGATTAGATAATATATTCTTAAATTAAATGTTATATATATA
>NW_017297723.1:0-258 GCF_001594075.2 Trachymyrmex cornetzi | reverse complement strand
GGGTACAGAGAAAATACGTTATGTGGACGTATGCTCTTTGTATCCGTATGTATTGAAAACTGGTGCTTTCCCATACGGTCAAACCGATATTTATGTCGGTGAGGACTGTAACGAGTTAATTGGTGAAGCGCCAAATTTTAATTTTGACTCGGTCGAAGGTCTTGTACGCTGCAAGGTGCTCCCACCGCGTAATCGCTTTCATCCGGTACTCCCGTATCGGGTAAGAGGAAAGCTGCTTTTCGCACTGTGTCGAAGCTG
>NW_017297722.1:0-6048 GCF_001594075.2 Trachymyrmex cornetzi | reverse complement strand
GCATTTTATAGAGGATGCACAATACATTCATGACTCCTGATCGAAATTTCAAGATAACGTTAATTTTATTTGTTAAAAAATGTCCAGTATCGCAAAAAAAGCTATTTTTTAAGTATTAAACCTCAATTATCTTGGAAATCCGACGTGCTAGAATTTTTTCACTTGCGGCATTGTTTTCAGCATTCAAAAATCTATAAAAGACACGTAGTCAGGTCCAAAGTAATTTTTTGCTGTAAACTAGTGTTAGCTAAACAGAGATCATGATTTTATTAGTATTAATAAAGTGCAATGGTAAGTTTCTGAGAAATAAGGGGGTGTCACTTTAGAAGACCTATGTCAGTATCGGCGACTTTCCTCTATGTAATATTTCTGACAATGACAAACGTTAAATCTAATAATGTGCGTATTATTGAATACAATATTCCCAATGAAAACGACTCAGTCAAAGTGATGTCAATATGACATCAAAACTGTCGTTTGTCGTCATGGCATCACAGAAATAGTTCAATATGACGAAAAATTGATATCATGTAGAATGATGTCTTAAAAGTGAGGAAATATAGAAGGTGAAAATTATTGTTTATAGATGATAATTTTAGTATTGTGCGAAAAATTCAATCAATATCACATTGGCGTCAAAATGATATTGAAAATTGGTGCGACTCGTCGACTTTACCTCAGCTGACTAAACCACTAAAAAACTTTATTTTTGAAAGCTGGACCAGTTCGGTATAGCAACTGTATTAATTTGAATCATACTTTAAGACTGATTACTGAAGCATCTTCTCGTTTGCCTAAAAAAGAATTGCAATCTTATTTGTATTTTTGGTGACATTATGTTGAACTGGAATTTAAATGAGTTGTACAGGAAATTGTTTTAAATAAAAAGTTAAAATTATAAACGGTGGATAATTTAATTTTTGTAGAGCACTCATTTAGGAATATGTGTGAGATAGCGTATAATTAACTTAGCAGACGGTCGCTAATTATTATTTGTGTCGTTTGACAGAGAAAAAATATTTCAAAGCTTTGTTATGATCTTATCAAGTTTACTCCTGAAACCGAGCATAGATGACATCTTAATTCGTACGATCAGTTAAATTTTACGTTTTAAGGAATGGATACGGGAAGGATTGATAAGTAAACATGAGTTTATTATCGGTAAATTATATAGGCATATAAGCAACCGATTTACTGAGTATATTATATGTTATTTATACAAACTTATCTTTTTAAAAAAAGGTAAAAAAAGCGCTAAGCATGCGTGCTTTTCGTGAAGAATTCATTTGGGCCGGTTTCACCAACGCCAATTACTTAATTGGCCATGGAAGTGACTAATTATGTCTGCTATTTAGTAGAAGTGACCACTTATGATTGACAGTTAATCACCGATTCGGCTTAATCGAGTTAATGAAACCGGCCCAATTCTATGTAACACTAACAATCAGTAAGTCGGTTGCCTATATGCCTATATAATTTACCGATAATAAACTCATGTTTACTTATCAATCCTTCCCGGATCCATTCCTTAAAACGTAAAATTTAACTGATCATACGAATTAAGATGTCATCTATTCTCGGTTTCAGGAGTAAACTTGATAAGATCGTAACAAAGCTTTGAAATATTTTTTCTCTGTCAAATGACACAAATAATAATTAGCGACCGTCTACTAAGTTAATTATACGCTATCTCACCCATATTCCTAAATGAGTGCTCTACAAAAATTAAATTATCCACCGTTTATAGTTTTTACTTTTTATTTAAAATAATTACCTGTACAACTCATTTAAATTCCTGTTCAACATAATGTCACCAAAAATACAAATGCGATTTCAATTCTTTCTTGGGCAAACGAGAAGATGATTCAATAATCAGTCTTAAAATATGATTCAAATACAGTTGCTACACCACCTTTCAAAAATAAAGTTTTTAGTAGTTTAGTCAGTTGAGGTAAAGTCGACAAGTCGCACCAATTCAATAATACCTGAAAACGAATTTCGTAAAGAAGGCCTCATACATATTAATAATTAGATAACAATATTACTTGTGTTTGTTACATATAATACTTCAGAATGGATATGCAATAGCTCCTGACAAACTTGGGAAATTGTTCGTTGCAGTTAAACAGAGATGTAAACCATATGTGTGAATTTGACAAAGTCCCAAATTTTGTTCCAAACATTCTTCCGAAATTCTGTTCGAGAAAAATTTTTTTGATGTCTTCTGGTTTGCTATACCAAACTGGTCCAGCTTTCAAAAATAAAGTTCTTAGTAGTTTAGTCTGTTGAAGTAAAGTCGACAAGTCGCACCAATTTTAATAATGCCTGAAAGTAAATTTCGTAAAAAAGGGCTCATACATAATAATAATTACTTGTGTTTGTTATATACGCGTTTTTGCGCTACATGAAAAATGTGTCGCTTTGCTCCGCGAACCGAGTTATTAATTGTTATTAATTAAAGTTGACAGATATCCAGATTAGAAAATCTGTTGCATCGATGGCATAGAGAGTTAAACAAATTTTCTGCTTTACAAACAAATATTTAACCAAGACAAATATTCTGCTGTAAAAATAAAAATTATATAAACAATAATTTGTATTCTTAAAACAAAGAACGTGTTTTTAAAGCAGAGATTTTGTGTAATTGGAACAGAAAATACTTATTCTAGTTTCAATTACATGTTCTCACGTCCTTCTATGCCATCGATATGACGGATTTCCTAACCTGAATAGTCATCGAGTTTAACGATTAATATCTCGGTCCACGCGGTGTAAAACGATATATTCCTTTTTACCAGATTCGTTTATTTCGTGCAAAAACGTGTCGAGCAAATCTAATTTATGTATGTAGAAGCAGAAAATCACTTTCGTGTTCCTCTAATCCAGATCCAGATGACGGATTTCCTAACCTAAACTATCTCACTTTAGATCCGTTTTCTGTGACTGAACTAGTGTACACTTTTGGAACTTAAAGTGAGATAGATATACGTTTGATATTCGTATAAAGCGAGAAAGATAGTTCTAGAACAGTCTAGTGCAGGAACAGAAAACAGACTATTCAATTCCAAAAGTGTACACTAGTTCATCAGCCTCAGCCACAGAAAACAGACACATGTGTGATGTGACCATGCATGCCAGCGCCACATTTGCCTCTTGCGCCAAAAATTCCAAAAGGACATTACCCCCACCACTCCGTAGCGGCGACGACAATGACGTTTCTTAATATATAAAAGTTTCAGATTCGTATTTTGCGTCGCAATATCTCCGCTCGTAGAGCACGTAGAGAAAAAATAAAAACACTTTCATTATATACCCCTAGTGATTGCAATCGATTGAGCACACTTAGAACTTGATCGTTTCAGCCCTTATTGAGATCCGATAATCTCGATCTGCCGCAACTCGCCGGCTAGCGTAAAGTAGCCACGGTAGTGGCGCTGCGCATAGCTTAGCGCCGAGACCCTACCAGTGTCTCCAGATAACATTATGATGTGATTGTAACGCATGAGAGAGAGAGAGAGAGAGAGAGAGAGAGAGAGAGAGAGAGAGAGTAAAATGCACGTATAAAAGAGTGAAATATTCACTTCTTATCTAAAAACAACATTAGACGAATTAAGATCCTTATGCAGGATATCCCAATAACTATTATTACCTGAAATAGCTTCCTTCATATTGTGCAGTTTCGTTTATACAAATTTTTCTCTAGACATTATATATTCAAAAATATTTCAGGTGGTATTAGTTTATAGGACACTTTGTATATTATTCTAGATATTATAATTTTATATTACTTATGATACACATACAGAGTAACTGTATTATCGATAGTTGTGTATGAAAAACTTTAATTGTTACTTATTTTATAACATTAATTGATTACTGTGATTTCACTGGAAATTTTATAATCTTTGCGAACGATATGTATCGATCTTAATTTCATTACTTCGGTATCGTAACGCGTATTTCAATATATTATAATATATTTGATGTTATCTTTCTATAACAGATATATTTTTATTACTTTAATTTCAAGTATTGTTATATTCACAAATATACAGTCCCTAGCCACATTATTATGACCACCTTTTTGCACTTTTTTCTGTTTGGTTAAATTTGTTAGAAACCTTCATCCTTTTAGCTATTTCCCGCTGAGAAATATCATCAGCATCTAATAATCCCTTCACTATACCTGTTTTTATAGGCGAAATATCGCTTTCCTTACCCATTCTTTAAAAATAAAACAAATCAAACATGCATGCCCAAAGCAGATACAAAACATTAAAAAACATGCAAAATAAATATAAATTGTTGTTAGACATGTTAATAAAGCATAAATAAATAAGTTAAACATAAGTTATTATTTAACTTACCGTTATATTTTATTAATATTAACAATTTATGTCACAAGTTTACTTGCAAAATGGAAGGAATGTAATTATATTGACAATTCTCAATACAGACAATTGTCATGCAGTGATGGTTCGTTACCGAGAGTCTATGCACTGTCGAAGATACACAAACCAGATTGCCCATATACAAACATTGTATCGTCAATTGGTAATCCACTGTACGAATTAACCTCTTTTTTACATCGCATAATATTTGAAGCAATCCCTAAAGCTCAAAGTTATATAAAAAATAGTTTTCAACTTGTTGAGAGACTAAAAGATTTAAATATGAAATCTAATTACAAACTAATTTCATTAGATGTCGTTTCGTTGTTTACGAACATTCCAATAGAAGTAGTTATAGATTGCGTAAACGAAAACTGGAATTTTATTTAAAAAAAATGTTTTATTCCGATGACAGAGTTTCTGACGGCAATTAAGTTTGTATTAGACTCTACGTATTTTTTATTTGATAACACCATTTATGAACAAAACTTCGGCACACCCATGGGCTCTAGGCTATCCTCCAGTCATTGCGAACTCGGTATTGCAGAAATTAGAGAGAACTGCCTTGATATTATTTAATGATTATGTATTGTTTTACTATCGGTATGTTGACGATTTGTGTGCTGCTGTTTCTTCTTCAAAAATAGATCAATTTTTGGAGTGCTTTAATTCTTTTCATATTCGTCTTCAATTTACGCTAGAAATAGTTCATGACTCACTTAACTTTTTAGATGTTACAATAACTACTATTGGTAACCAACTAAATTTTGATCAAAAACCGACCTTTTCGAGATTTCTAAATTTTTTTTCAAATCATCTCCTCTCACAAAAAAGAGGAGTAATCATTAATTTAGAGCTCTTATACTCTCGAATTCAGAACATCATAATAAAAATTTAACAAAGATAATCGAAATATTATTACTTAATGATTGCCCTCTAAAATTTATTTTTGAAACAATAAATAACAGAATCAAAAGCATTCTAAGAAGGAGGACAGTATCGCGTAATGACTTAGAAAAAGGACGAATCATCAGTGTCCCCAACTTGGTTCACAGTTCCTTTTATTCCATCATTGACGGATAAATTTAGAAAATTTAATAGAGATGACATCAAGATTTCTTTCTATAGTACGAACAAATTAAGAAAATACATTAAAGTACACAAGGATCCTCGACATCATTTTTCAAAAAATAATGTTGTCTATAAGATCGATTGTGTTGATTGTGATGCAACATATGTAGGACAGACTGGTAGGAAACTGAAGACAAGAATTAACAAACACAAAAATCACATCCAATGGAACACGTCCACTCGATCAGTGATAACTGAGCATAGGTTGCAGCATGGACATAATTTTGATTGGAATAATGTGATAATTTTAGATAAAGAATCTTGTTATAATAAGCGTTTAATCTCTGAAATGTTGAACATTAAAAAACAAAAAAACAGTTTAAACCTACAAAGAGATACAGAGGGTTTACACAAAGCTTACATACCGTTAATAAACAAAACTGACTTTGCAATACTAAGATTATTTTATTATTTGTCAGTCAGTGTTCGTCTGTCTTGATGTTAACATATGTTTAGGGGAAAATGGGCGAATTGTGCGCACCTAAGGGATATTTATTTTTCTGGGATGGTTTTCTAAGTTCAAAAC
>NW_017297721.1:0-478 GCF_001594075.2 Trachymyrmex cornetzi | reverse complement strand
AGACCAGACAGATTAAAGACGAGAGATGTGACACGAGAGAACAGAGATAGGAGACGAAAGACAAAATTTAGATGAGAGATAGATAGAAGGAGAAGATAGAAGAGATGACAGAGGCAACAACAAGCAAGGAAATGAGAAAGAAGCGCGAGACGAGAGTGAGACAAGAAGAAAACGAAAGCAATAAAGACAACAGAGATAGAGCCGCTACTAGCCGCTAACTATCCCAGATAACATGTATGTTGTATAATGTCCATATCTAAAGGACTTTTTTAGATATCTTATGTTGAAAAGATGTTTAAAGGATGTCGTTTAGATATCTTATGTAACTTGAATGTTATTTAGGCTTGTATAACAATAATATTTTATTATTATTAAAAGTAATAGTTTAATATAGTTTAATATACACTCATACGCAAAAAAAACGGGCTACTTAAAATTTAGCACTAATTTTTAATATTTTCAAATAGCAATAACTCAG
>NW_017297720.1:0-830 GCF_001594075.2 Trachymyrmex cornetzi | reverse complement strand
AATAATCGCTGAATGCCTAAAAAAGCGCAGTATTTATTCTGATTTATTTTTAAGCATTTATAATATTTTATTAAAAATTAATATTTATTAACATTTATTAACACTTTTATTAACATTAATTAACATTTATTAACATTTATTACCATTTAAAATAAACATTTAACATTTTATAAACATAAACATTAAACATAAACATTTAACATTTAACACTAAACATTTAACATTTAACATTAATTTTAAACATAAATATTTTACATTTTATTAACATTTTAAATGGAATTTTATTTTATATTGGGTATAGAGCCTTCTTCTTCTGTTTGTTCCTCTGCTTGCTCGTTTTGATTATCCTAATAATTTCGGGCTTTTCTAGTCCGACGCTCTCGATCGCGTAGTGTGCGAATACTTGTTCGGTGACGTTGCTTTGCTGAACTCAAAGCTTCTCTAGCTATTACTTGGAACTCCGTTCGAGTCGGTTTGGCAAAATTATGGTTACAGCAAGCAGCATCTAAATATATTAGGTGTTAAATTTAATTCCTGCCGTTTTTCGTCTCCAAAATTGATATGTTTCGAAGGGAAGATGAATGAATACCTTAATCAAAGTAATTTCCTCCATTTTCTACTTTATTACCAATTAATAATACCTTATTAATAATACTTTGATTAAGATATTTCCCTTCGAAACAAATCAATTTTGGAGATGAAACACGGCAGGAATTAAGTTAAACACCTAATATATACAATATATTTTTGTTATATAAATGAGCAATGAGATAATTTATATAATTTATATGTATACCTCCTTAATTAATTAATTATTTTATTTATTTATT
>NW_017297719.1:2133-2634 GCF_001594075.2 Trachymyrmex cornetzi | reverse complement strand
ACTACCCAACCGAATAAGGTCGACTGTGCGATCAGTGATGATGAATCATCTTGCAATAATCCGAGTTTAATGACTTGGCCGTACGCGTCCGCGCCGATTATTACATGAATTGGACCAGGCTTTCCGAAATTAGGATCCGCTAGTTCCAAATGCCTAAAATGAGTCCATGCCTCTTGCGCTACCTCAAAAGATGGCAATTGAGATGTTAATCTCGGGAGCACAAATGCGTGCAATTTGTAAGAGACCGAATTATCGGTGATAGGATGAAGGGTGAGATAAGCTGAACCTCTAGTACGCCCTGACTGTGTTTCGCCGATGCCGGTTAACGGAATCTCCGCATGCATACGAGGCAATTCTAACAAATTTAACACTTCCTCAGTAACGAATGACAACTCTGAACCTGGATCCAAAAGCGCACGGGCCCTTATCACACGCCCGGCAAGACCCGTTATCCTTACTTGTCAGGTGGCAAGTATAGTGAGCGGCCTGTGGCTTATGACA
>NW_017297719.1:412-682 GCF_001594075.2 Trachymyrmex cornetzi | reverse complement strand
GGCGCCCGCCGGTTACCAAACCGCCCGTTCTCTACCATCAGTCCGCCCTCAAGGCGAATCCCACGCAATGCCCGAATCCGGCTCGAAGGACCAGAAAATGTTCGGTTAAGAACGATTGCTCGGTTAGGAACAATGACAAGGAATCGGGCCTGCGGGATCCGCCGTGAAAGAACGAACACATTTTTTCATTTAACACACATCGGTTTATTTGACGCTTATTGATGTCACAAGTTACTCGCTCGAGCCGTCATCGAGCTCGATATCGCCAGG
>NW_017297719.1:0-236 GCF_001594075.2 Trachymyrmex cornetzi | reverse complement strand
TCATCGAGCCCCGTAACGACGGACAGTCGGACAAACGGGTCCTCGCTCGAGCCGTCATCGAGCCCCGTAACGACGGACAGTCGTACAGACGGGTCGTCGCTCGAGCCGTCATCGAGCCCCGTAACGACAGACAATATGGCGGCACAAGGCCACGCGTTATCAAGACCGCGACGCACCGCGCCGTTTCACTTCGCCCCGTTTGGTTAGGCAAAAAACTCTCCTACCTGTCCTTCCAG
>NW_017297718.1:0-236 GCF_001594075.2 Trachymyrmex cornetzi | reverse complement strand
ATATGCGTTGTCTAGTGTGTGAACGTTTGTTTGCGCCATCCACATGCGACGTCTGCCTGCGTCTGCCATCCACATGCGACGTCTGGCTGCGTGCGGCTCGCCGCATGCAAGAATTTGAAGTGCGTCTGCGGCCGGTGCCGTTACGAGATTGGCGGGCCCACTCGACCCTACGAGTGTCCTTCTGCACCCGTACAGGGCACCGGATCGTGGAGGTCCTACCCCCATCTGGCCACTAA
>NW_017297717.1:0-536 GCF_001594075.2 Trachymyrmex cornetzi | reverse complement strand
CGCAAAACGCCATTAATCCAACCCAGGTTGGTGCAAACCCGGTCGGGCCGAAAACGCTATATACTTTTCATGCGCAACTCGGAACGTACCCTAAATCACATGATCAGAGCGCCATTTTAATTCATTACTGCGTATAAAGCCGTGTATTCACCAAGCGAACGAACACCGAACGCGGATGTTCGGATATTAGTGTTTATATTTGTGAGCAGTTTATTCTTTTTCTCGATTGTACGGAATACTGGTATTCGATCAGATTCGATGTTCGTTCCATGTAGCAATTAAACTTTTGCGACTTTTATGTAACAAACAACAATACAACTTTTTAGGTTTGCTGTTCGTTCGGTGTTTGTTTGTTAGGTGTATACACAGTTTAAGATGTCTACAATACACGGAGTAAGAAGTAAGAGTAAGAAATTGACCAATCACAGTCGATTATTCTTCTCACGTTCGACTGTGATTGGACAATTTCTTACTCTTACTTCTTAAAGCGTTTTCCACTGGGAAAACTAGTGCAACACTGGTGCGCACTGAGTGCA
>NW_017297716.1:33363-42212 GCF_001594075.2 Trachymyrmex cornetzi | reverse complement strand
TACCATCATCATAACATGTAAAATGGTTTTGGGCGCGAAAAGACAAAGAGAGATAGGAAAAGAAAAAAAAGAAAAAAGGGAATAACAGATATGAAAATAAACGCGCGTTGTTTTGGGCGCGAAAAGACAAAGAGAGATAGGAAAAGAGAAAAAAGAAAAAAGGGAATAACAGATATGAAAATAAACGCGCGCAAATTGCAGGTTAAAATTAATCTTTTTTATTTTATATCATTTACTTGGTCACGTGACATTTGTATCATATTACATTGATGATATCATCAGAACATGCGACATGTAAAATGGTTTTGGGCGCGAAAAATCAAAGAGGAGAAGATGGCAACGAGAGAATGGTTTTGGGCGCGAAAAATCAAGAGGAGAAGATGGCAACGAGAGAAAGATGGTAGATAGGTAGATATGAGATAGCGCGGGGTCCGCGGCTACGGCCCGCGACGCACTTCGGTGTGGTGGGTGCGGGGTCCGCGGCGGCGGCGGCGGCCCCAATGATGGCTGCACGTATCATTGTTATCGGTGTTTACGTAAACACCGCGATAGCGCCAGGCCTTCCTTCGCCTCCCCCTCCTGCCTCGCGCCTACCAGTACCCCGCGCCTTCCCCCCGCGTCTACCAGTACCCCCCGCGCCCCGCACTCCCCTCAGAGGACCCGGCTTAGAACCGCCCCAGTATACCTACTGTTCAATATTCACGATCACACGCGCGCACGTAGACATACTATCTAATCTCTACCTCCGAATAATCTCATTATTCTGCGAAATAAAAGATAATTCGCATACGTGTATATACGTGACGCGTTTTGATCTCCGGAAAAGACGAGAGCCTCCTAGAAAATTCTAGAGAGCAATAGGGCCATAATATATTACTATCCTTCGTACTTCTTCTACCATTAACACATGTGTCCTCCGCGCATTGAACGCTATTACAGCGGAATCTCTGAGGTTTTGCCATACCGAAACTGACTGGACTCAGCCTTATGCTATAGCTCATTGTTTTATCGGTACGATTTATTGAACGATAATTGTATTTGCGATAGCTGTTACGATATTAAGACTCCCTTGCAACAGGCGTCTTACCAAAGCATATCGCGTCATTTTGTAACATTCGGGACAAACGATCCATCGGGTTCCCTAGCGGAAAACTGTATTAACTGCTATCGAACATTCATACGGTAAAGGTCTGTGAGTGCATGCACTGTTTGCCGCTCGACTGTGCTCGATTTCACACAATACTTGATCCATACCGGGGATCGCCCTTACGATTCTGAATATACTCTAATCGCGATATCCGAGTCACGTCATCGACGAGTCACTGTTCAGGAAAGTTAATCGTAAAAATTTCTATACGTTGCCTATCCCACTTTTAATCGCGAAAGCAAAGCGCCCACATGGTCTTTCAGGGAGATCGCTGCCGCGACGCAATATTTCGGTGACAGCGGTGGGATTCATGATTTCGCGATAGATAAATCCCCGCGTCCATACGAAACCCGCACGCCTCGCAGCGAAGAGAGTAATCCGTGCACCTATAAATCAGGGCGCTAAGTAATTCCAGTAAATTCTGTTATATAATGTGCAAAGACGTACCTAAGAGTGACGAACCGCAGCAATCGCCACCCGCCGTGATTTACACACACCGCTTCAATCGCGCGACCTGCATGTTCGAATATTTCTACTGGAATAGAGATCTAGAAAGACTAACGTGTGTCGACTGTACACATAAATTACCTCCTGCCGAACGAAGGCCACTCTCGATAATATACTCACATTACTTGCGCATTGGCGGAAATTAAACTAAAAATAATTGCCACAACTGCGACAAACCCTCCGCTAACGAACAAACAATCGACAAGTGCGAAATCTGTCCCGACACATTCTATCGTTATTCCGTGTACTTAAGCATAAACGGGGCGACATACGACGTCGAAGACAACACCCCGATAGACACGAAACACGGTCATATCCCGACAGGAACAATACTTTCTACGCGACTAGCTAGATTCTCCGTTGGCTTATTAAATTTAAATCGTCATAATGACGAGCAAACGGAGTAAGAAACAAGGCGCTAACGCCGACGTAGGCGTAGAAACCGATGAAGGCCGCGAGACAAACCTCGATACTCGCGAATATGAAATCATCCGGCTAGAGCAAGCAGCGAAGGAAAAGGAAAATAGGATGCGAATACACGAAAGCTCCATTCGACAGTAGTTCGAGCAAATAGAAGCAGTTAGGCGTGAATTAGAAAATGATAAAGAAATATTTAAACGAACAACGATGGATAGGGAAAGCGAGATAGCCGCAAGAGAACAGGAGATTGCGAAAAAATGGCAAGACATAGAAACTACGCGCTACAACCCCGCTACTTATTCCACGCGTCAAGAATTGCCGCACGAATATCATTGGCCGCAACCCAGCTTAAGAATAAACTCGAGCCACGACAATCTAAATATTATAGTTTCCTTTAGATAAGCCATGGAGTCCGTGCCATATTTTGATGGTTACAATATCCCTCTCGCTAGGTTCACACGCGCTTGTCGAAGGGCCCGTGAAATAATTCCGCCTACAGCGGAACGAAATCTCACTAATCTACTCGTCAATAAATTAGGCAACCGTGCTTACTACGCCGTCGAGGACGAGCCTTGAGAGACAGTCTCAGATCTGATAGACTTACTAACGGGAGCGTTTGGCTCGCCAAAAACACTTGATCAGTATCGCGGAGAACTGAGTACTATTTTCCTAAAACCGAGAGAACACGTGTTAGATTACATTAGCCGCGTGAAGGATCTCCGTACCGCTATACTAGATACCGAGCGAAGAGAAAAGAGAACCTCAGATCCGCATTTTATAAACGAGATTGATAGCCTAACCACGCGATCATTCTGCGATGGGCTGCCTTTTGAATATCGCATTCAAATGGGGCCGGAAACACGCCGTCAACATACGGACGTATTCGCGGCCGCGAAAGCCATTGCAAAGCGGCAAGAATTAGATAGACAACGCGAAGTCGATAGACAACGAGATACTCATTATAGGAGTGATAGGGACAGAGACAGTAGATTTGCAGCAGAAATGGGTAGGCCGTTAGCCAATTCCACCCCTCACAGGCGCGAATCCCCGCCGTATGCAAATAATAACAGGTATCAACAAAACGTACCGCAACGACGCGAACCGTTAGCACGTGCATACGACCGCTACTCGCCGGAGATATCGCAGCGGCGCGAGCAGCATACGTATCCAAGAGACAATAGATATCAGGCAAGCGCACCTCAGCAGCATAAATCGTTCGCCCACATCCAAGAGCGTCGGTTCAGTTCACCGACACGCGGAACGCCTCCGCGTAATAATGATTTGAATCTCGAAAGAAACCGTACACCTAATCTAAATAGCTTCAACAGCAAGGAGCATTGCAAATACTGCAAAAGCGCCGGACATAGAATAGACGAATGCCATAAGCGACAATATAACAATACTCTTTGAGAACAGGGAAACGCGAACGGCCCGTCGAGGCACCAGGACGTAGCCCCGGCGGACGAACAAAAGCGAACGCGTCCCGTGAATCCCATAGAAACGAAAGTAAAAGAGAACAAACGCGTGCAAGAATAGCGACGTTAAATCCTCGCGAATTCTCGCACGTGCCGACCATTTCAATATCCGCCAAAGGTCTAATACGCGCGACAAACTTTATGATAGATACGGGGGCGGCCCCCAACGTTGTAAAACAGAGAGCCTTAAATCCGGAAGTAAATATTAATCGCGACGACCCGCTCTTCCTCAGTGGCATAACGAGCGGTCGCGTCGAAACCTTAGGGTCAGTAGAGATCTGCATAAGCGGACATTTTGTTAAATTATATATCGTACCGAACAACTTCCCGATTGCGCAAGAAGGCATCTTAGGAGCTGACTTTTTGCGTGATACGTCTAACATAAACTTAATCGACAATATCCTCGAGTGGAGAGGAAATAAATTTCATTTTGCACCTCATGAGGTAATCACGATACCTGCACGGTCTCGATCCACCTTTTATCTTAGGATAAAAAATAGCAGTATCAAAGCCGGTTACGTACCGAAACTTAGCGTATACCTGGGGTGCGACGACGTATACCTGGGGGACGCTATGGTGACGAACCGTGACGGTAAAGCATTTCTGCAAATTATTAACACTACGGACACGGATAAGGAAATCGCGGTCCCTAATATTCAACTTCGTGAAGTAGAAGAAATTCGGGAGAATAATTCAGTCAGAACAAAAGAAGGAAAAATTAATATGATTCAAAGTCGTGATAATGAAACAAGAATAAAAAGCGTACAGCAATTACTCCGCTTAAGCCATTTAAATGAGGAAGAATTCTCACACGTGGCAGCACTAATCAGAAAAAATAGCGATTTATTTCAATTACCCGCGGAAAACCTAAGTCACACTAGTGTGATCAAACATAAAATCGTAACGTCAGATAATAATCCTATCAACACGAAGCAATATCGCTTTCCGCCAATACATAAGGACGAAATAAGTCGTCAGGTAAGCGATATGCTTGAAAGGAATGTCATCAAAGAATCGGTGTCACCTTACAATTCGCCTCTATGGATCGTTCCGAAAAAGGCGGATTCTAAGGGGAACAAGAAATGGCGTTTAGTAATTGATTTTAGAGCGTTGAACGAAAAGACACTCGGCGACGCGTACCCGTTACCTAACATTACAGATATATTAGATCAGTTAGGCAGCGCGAAGTATTTCAGCGTGTTCGACTTAGCGTCGGGTTTCCACCAGATACCCATGTCCGCCGAAGACGCTCCTAAAACTGCATTCTCCACTCCTCACGGGCACTATGAATTCCAACGCATGCCGTTTGGACTGAAGAATGCACCCGCAACATTTCAACGTCTGATGGACAGAGTGTTAAGCGGTTTACAGGGCATAGAACTAGTTGTATATTTAGATGATATCGTTATATATGCGAGCAGCCTTCAGGAACACGCGCGAAAATTCAACAAATTAGCCGAGCGGTTAAGAGACGCTAACTTACGCTTACAGCCAGATAAATGCGAGTTTTTGCGGAAGGAAGTTACGTACCTAGGTCACGTAATAGGAGAGACAGGGGTGAAACCGGATCCTGGAAAGGTGAAGGCTGTTGAAGGCTTCCCTAGACCGAAAACGCATAAGAATATAAAGCAATTTTTAGGCCTGGCAGGGTACTATCGCAGATTTATAGACGGATTTTCTAGAGTCGCCAAGCCACTCACATCTCTTTTAAAGAAAGACGAGCCCTTCGCATGGGGCCCCTCACAAGAAAACGCGTTCATTGAATTAAAGAATCAATTATGCACCGAACCGCTATTACAACATCCGGATTTCACTAAGCCTTTCGTACTAACCACGGACGCATCCGGATACGCGATAGGCGGCATTTTAAGTCAAGGAGAGATAGGGAAGGACAGGCCGGTCGCGTACGCCTCGAGATTACTTAACCACGCCGAACAGAATTACGCGACAATCGAGAAAGAATCACTAGCTATCGTATATTGCGTAAATCATTTCCGTCCATATTTGTATGGAAATAAATTCACTATCGTAACTGACCACAAACCATTGGAATGGTTACATTTCGTTGAAGACCCCACATCGCGGTTAATTCGCTGGAGATTGAAATTAGCGGAATATGAATATAAGGTTATCTATAAGGCTGGTAAATTAAATTGTAACGCCGATGCCTTGTCACGAAATCCAGCGCGCGAAACCCTATACCCGCTTGGGGCCGAAAGCGCTGAAGCATCCGATTCCAGCGACAGCCTCTTGTACGAGGTACGACCAAAGCAACGTAAAGTAATCGACGCGCCGAGCGATTCACCGAAGAAAGATAAGGAGACGCGCTCTCTCTTAGGTGACCGCGCCGCCAGCGGTAAAGTAAATATTAAGAGTAGCGAGCTCAGAATTAGCAGCGAGAATAATACCGAGAACGAAAGCGAAATCAATAGCACAGACGACACTTGCGAAAGCGATACTACCACTGACAGCGATAGCGAAAGCGAAGATCTGTTTAACGAAGTAAATGTTCCCTTCAACTTTCATCCTAGCAATAAAAATGTCACTTTCACTCACACGCGAGACAACATTGCCTCACAGAAAGGCAATATAGTCGTCTTCATCACCACGAAAGGCGAAGCGCTGGACAAGGGAGCAAAAGCCCTGGCAGACGCTAAACTGTTACCTACTATAGACAACGCCGTTTTAGGCCGAGCACGCGTAATATCATATAGGAAAAATAATCGATTGATAGCACTGATCGTAAAGAACAACGCGAAAGAAATCTTAGACAGAGAAATATTAGACGAATCAATATATTCTTTATTAGATGTAGTAACTGAATTAAATTTGGAATCAATCACCATTTGTAATGTGGAGTTAGACGGAAGAGTATGGGAGGAAATCAGGAAACGTATAAATAATATTCTATATAATGTCAATATAACAGTTAAAGTATGTAAGAATGAAATCATAGTACCTCGAGTGGAACAAAGAATCGAAATAATACAGGAAGACCACGATTCCGCAATCGGAGGTCACAAGGGCATTACTAAAACTCTTAATCGTTTAAAAAATAAATACTTTTGGAAAGGAATGAAAAGGGACGTTCAGTCATATATCGCGGACTGTCGAGGCTGTCAATTAAAGAAGTTAGTACGAAATAAGACCAAACAACCAATGATATTAATGGACACGCCAGACAGAGCCTTCGACAAAATATCAATGGATATTATGGGCCCTCTGCCCGAAACAAAAATTCGTAATATTTACATTTTGACAATTCAAGATTTGCTAACAAAACACTCCACTGCTATTCCGTTGAAGAGCGCAACAACAATAGACGTAGCGGATGCTTTTGTTAACAATTTTATATGTACATACGGTGCTCCTAAAGCACTATTAACCGATCAAGGTTCTAATTTCACAAGTAGTTTAATGAGAGCAATCGCAAAACGATTTAAAATAAAAACATATACGACCACCGCATATAGGCCGCAGTCAAACGGCTCTGTAGAGAGATCTCACCAAGTGTTATGGGAATATCTCAAACAGATAATTAAAGACAAATAAGACTGGGATAACTACCTCCAGCTAGCGAGTTTTTCTTATAATACTAGTGTACACGAGGGTACGCGCTATACCCGTCACGAACTGGTATACGGCAATATCGCGAGAGTACTATCTAGCAACACCGCGCCGGAAGACCTAAATAACGAAAGCTATACTGCATACTTAGAACAATTATTTAATTGTATAAGGAACGTGCAAGAGCTAGCGCATCGAAACTTAAATAAAGCGAAAGAAAAATCAAAAAGATATTACGATCAGCGAATCAACCCACGCACGTTTGAGATAAACGACTACGCATTTTTGTTAAAGCAACCGACTAACAAGCTAGGCGATCAGTATATGGGACCGTATAAAATCATAGAAGTGCTAGGAAATAATAATGTTAAATTGCGAATTAATAGTAAGGCGACGCGAATAGTCCACACCGACAAACTGAAGAATGCCCCCACCACCTCTGCGAAGAGAAGGGGAAAAGATCGTCGAACACCCGAAGATTATTTCAGCAGTAAAGACTCGGACGCGTAGCAAGCAACAACATGCTGCTTTTCATTATCATCATCACCGCCCCCCTTGCCATGGGTCTAATCGGATACGACTGCGGCGGAGGAGGATTTAACATTTCAACTCTATCTTTACTTGACGTCGGCGAATGTCACACAGACGATATCGAACCAGTAGAAGAAGAGACTTATATCCAGCTGATGCAATTATCAGACTATAACAAGACACCTGCCATGCAATGTAAAGTGGAGGTGGACCGCATAATAAATTATTGCGGGATGCACTCGCACGTGTCAATCGTGCACAATGGAAAGCGAGAGTATATTCAGGAAATCGGCGAGTCAGCTTGCTGGAGATTATATGACACCGGCATGATTACGCTCGCAAATGCAGTTTTGGACCTGATCAAGGAGAACGCCACGAATTTCCGTAGTGTTACCCTAGCAGGATCAACATCGCCCGACGGCAAATGCACCGGAGCCCAATATACCGACGGCTACGGATCCTGGGAGAATGTGGTCGTCCAAGCGTCAGTAAAGGTGACCATAAGAAAAATTGAATTGCCTATTAAGCAGGCTACGGGCCATATAATATTACCTTCAGGAGCTAGCTGCAGGGCTACAAACAGGTACTGCCTAGATAACGACGGATCAGAGACGTACTGGGAGCCTGTTCCGATCGACCACTGTCACTTTGACAGATATGTTATGATATTTTGTTTGAGGGCTTAGCAACTAAGTTATCACCGAAAGAACACCAGCATTTCCCAGTAATATATACGGTGACGGCGCAAGAAACCACAGTCGCTTTGACGAAGATATCAGATATCGACATATGTGGATACAAATTGTTGCAGACAAAGCATCCAAAGTTGTTTATACTACAGACCACAAAGGAGATAAGATTTAAAACCAGAGCAAAATTCTCCGTCGATAATCTCGACATATTTCTTTATGTCAATTCTAAATTCGTCTATGTGGAAAAACACATTAAGACTCAACTAACTCAACTGTATCGAGACATCATGGAGCAGAAATGCGCTCTCGAAAAGCAAGTATTGCGAAACGCGCTTACGTTGGCCAGTATTGCGCCTGACGAAACGGCTCACAGATTTATGAAGGAGCCACTCGCTGGTCCGAGGATTCATCTGTTAGTTTTTCTCCAACACGTTTCGGTCTCCTTTCTTATGAATAAGAACAGTGTTGGAGGTCTTCCAGGACGCGGGGACTGCCTCGAGCCGCAAGCAG
>NW_017297716.1:27921-30983 GCF_001594075.2 Trachymyrmex cornetzi | reverse complement strand
ACCCGCCGCATCCACTGCGGGAGACACATGGCACGTGGTGTAGTGTGCTTTAACATCTTTATATGGGTACTTGCCTTTAGCTTTAAAATTACAACTTGCACATTTATAGTTCAATGTGTCTCCCGGGTGGCACTTTTTTAAATGTTTCGATAAATGCGGCGGGTCACTGTATTCGCCCTTTACCTTACCTGCCCCCTCAACACCGAAACACTTGAAACACTTTACCGTAGGGGGCAGTGGATAGTATATGTAATGCACTTGTGGATCCGCCATAACGAGTGCGCGCCGAGCTTAATTGGCTGTTAAATTAAAGGGGCCTTAAGGTGACTTGGACCCTCGACCAATCACAGAGGACTGCGATTGGCCGGCTCGTGTCAGCCAATCAGAGGCTGGGGAATTGGAAGTATAATATAAAAATTTAGAATTTGCTATGCGCACTCGCCACAACGAATCCACTGGGCGAATACAGTATAACCAATAGAAAACAAGTCGATTTTAATAAGTATAAGCACCCGCGGTCCTATTCTCACCAATGAAATCACTTGATTTTAAAGTACGTGACTGTCAGATTTTACGAACGAATACTGTCGGGAGTGGTTTTACGAACAGACACTATACGATGATTTTAATAACACACTCCCGACCGCGATGCTTTTACGAACTTAACGAATAAATGGACTTATAAAATTTTCGCGATCGCGTTGACAGCCACGTACGATCACTCCTAACCTCACTTCGCGGCGCGTATAAACTAATAACGGAAATCGCTTCTCGGCAAAATCGCGGACACTCACACTCGAAATAAAAGTTAATAATACGTCAATAATAAAATACTCTGAGCAAGATCGCGCAATGCCCCCGCCGTGACAGCCTTATGCACCGGCACGCGTGTGATGCATCTATTGAGTGCCGGTGATATATACGCAGATGTTGTGTATAAAAATAATGAAAAATATGTAATAAATAGTAAAATATGAATAAAATGAATGTTTTTAATTAAAATAGCGAATAGGTGGACAGTCGCTGTGAATGGATATGCACCGGCACTCGTCTTTTGTCTATACCAGGTGTCAGCGATGCATGCAGATATTATTCATACGATATAACAGGTAATAGTTTAATAAATAAGTAAAATATATATAAAATTAGTAACAAAAAGCTGATAGATTGTTGCTAATATGCTGACACCCGTGATATGCACCCTTTACGTGCCGGTTATTACGCAGATATTACGCGTATTAAAAGTTCAATAAATAGATAATAAATAGTTAAATACTAATAAATAAATAAATATTAATAAATAAATATCAATAAATAAATAAATATCAATAAATAACTAAAATATATATATACAATTAAAGTCAGGCAGTTAAAATCTGTTGCTAAAACATCAATATAACCTGCGAACGTCAGATGTATACGCGACGCGACAGGTTATGTTCGCAGGTGTCCGGCGTTAAAAAAATTAGACGTTGCCAATAAATACACATATACAGTATAAATAAATAGACGAATAAACATAAAATCTATATACAATTAGCAACAATCGGCTGTTAGGCAGCTGCTATGACATATATGCACCGGCGCGCGTATAGGTTAACCTATACGCACCGGTGACATACGCGGATGATCAGCGTTGTATATGTATATGTATGGACAAGTACGTTATAAATTAGGACAAAATAGAATAAATAAACGATAAATATATACAAAATTAGCAACAGATATACGTAGTTAAGCTACGCATAGGCTGCCAGCGACGGGCACGTCAGGTACGTCGCGCGGGTAACGCGCCGCGGCGGCTGTCGCGTTCCATGCGTTCAGCTATATCTCAGTTATTAAAAATTGAAAGTCTATATAATAATATCTTAAATTAAAGCTGAAGGAACGCTCTATCGCATGGAACTTACCAGAATTGGCCGCCGACGGCGCAGGAGGCTCAGTAGTCCAACCGAAAATTCGAAAAATCCAAAATTTCACAAAGTCACTTTTTCGCGCACTTCACCGTTTTAGATCTATTTCTTGAGACCAGGCAATTAAAAAAGATGTTAGATATATAAAATATTGTTCTAGATAATTGCTGGGCCGAACCCTGCTGCAATGCAATGCAGGGTCGACCCGTGGCAAGGTCGGAGCAAGCTCCGAGCACCCGCCTGGTCCCAAAAAATAGATTAATATACTGAGCCTCCTATGGAGGCTGTATCAGATATTAAGCTGATAAGAACAGATTAGCTCACTTTTATTTTCAAAAAATTTCCCCAGAGAGACAATTCCTCTCTGGGGTGATACAATAATAAGCGGCTATTCCGCGCGCTAATAAAAATATATTTATGCGGGGGACAGAGGCCCCCCCCGCATGGGCTACTAGGACTAAAAGACTGGGGATCGAGATCCCCAGTCTACGTAATTGTATCACATTTTTTTCATCCCCCCAGCACGCAAGCTGGGGGGATACGTTATCACAGTTCGTTGCTCCTCCGGGATATCACAGAGGTGTCGTCAGTAAATAAAAGTCCCGGAGGAGCGCGCGCAGCAATAATAATATTAATAATAAAATTAAGAAATGTATATCGCGCTCATTCATACACGTATAAAATACTAAAATCGCAACGCGGCATACACACTCGAACAGTCAGGGCCCCACAAACAGGTAGTATAAATAATAAAATATAAAAGAAAGTATAAAAGCTAAAAGATAAAAAATAAATAGTACTTAGTAGTAGAAAGAAAAAAGAAAATAGAAAAAGGAAGATAGAAAAAGAATAGAGTAGAAAGAAATAGAGAGTAAAATAGCATAGCTAAAACACAGTAAAAAGTACAAAAGTACATAGAATAAATAAATAGATAAATAACTAAAACCAATAGAGAGGCGTCCCGTCCAATAGTCAACAAGTATTTAAAATTAAAATTAAAAATTAAGACATATAAATACCATTTAATAGGCGAATAGCGCCAATATCACAGATAGTAATGGATAAATAGTTGGACATTGGGACACTCTCTCTATTAGGTTGAAAAAAAAAAAAAAAGGGGGGGGCCAAGACAACACACAAAATAAATTA